>NW_019385615.1:132677-218932 GCF_000671375.1 Centruroides sculpturatus | reverse complement strand
TCAACAGCCCTCAATAATTGAAAATAAATAAGTAATGAATGATGATAATGATAATAATAATAATAATAATAATAATAATAATAATAATAATAATAGTTTTTTTGAAGCCAGAATATATTTTAATTGAATCCCTAATCCAGAATTTATTTTAGAATAATTTAAAATGCACGAAAGTTATATTTTAGGGCTAATTTCCACGTATGACACTAAAAAAAGGCATTTGTATGCATTCGTACGCTAAGAAGCGCGCGTGTATTATTCTTAAAGCGCTAAATATTTATTAAAACGACTAAATTAGCATAAATAAAGGCTTTATTAGTAAGAAAAATAAGTTTAAAATTCATTAAACAGTCTGCTTTTTTAACAAGTGCCGCCACCTGGAGTCAAAATACTAATAAACTCGAAAAGAAATTTTTTTAAGTGACGTCACCAATCTACGTACATATCTTTGAATTTTTTTTTAAACCTTAACAATAGAAGCCGCGTAAAATTTACAACTGCGTAACGTTAATGCATTTTTGTTTTTTTTTATCTTTAAAAATAATTTATATAATATGACGACAAAGCAGGCGTAATTTTTGTACTCATTTTTAAAGGCCGAAACCATCCTTTTAGCGCTGTCATATATGTTTAAATGCTATAATCGTTTGGAAAATTTCCATTTGTAGAAACCGGTAGGACCGTCTGTCGTTCGGGCAATAGTAGATTTAAAAAGCCACACCTTTAAAAAAAAAGCGATTGCATTTTTCTTAACGTTACGCTCTTTATCTTCCGAACGTGACTTTAAAAATATTTATTTGTTATGGTTTAAAGTTCGACCGATTCGGAAGCCGAACAGACTCAAAAAGATTGTGATACGAGGCTCAAAATCGAAGACGACGAGGAATGCCAAGAAGAGAAGTCAAACGGATACATTCTGGATACTTCAGATTCCATTGTACAGCGGGATGATCTACAGGAATGCGCCATAGAGGAAGATAACCTAAAAGATTTATTTAATGTCGAAAAGGATTCCACAACAGAAGAGAACAGCTCGGGTCTAGATTCTTCTTCTTCAATTTTAACAGAAGCGGAGAACGAAGAGAAGAGCATGGAGGAAATTCCACAAGGGAAAGACGAGAAGGAAAGTAATTATGGAAATGAGCAAGAAAAGGGTGAGTTTACACGATAATTATCTAATTTTATGCTATTGTCTAATGATAGAAAGCTCAAATCTCGTTTTATCCATTAAATTTTATTTTTAAAATTAATAATAAATTCAGAGGCAAGTCATTTACTTTATTCGTCATTCCATAAGGTCTGGAGTGTTTCCTTCTTATCATTCTGTAGTTTCTTTAAAATGTAGATTTAATACTTTAAATATGGTAAGAAAAATATAATATATAATCTTCTAAACAAAATGAAGAGCTATTTTACAAAACAAAACCCATTATTCCAGTAAATCAGGTATATCTGGTACTCAATTTTAAATTTTTTTTTCGTTCGAAGTCTGAATAATTGATTATAAACAGGAATTTTCGAGAAGTAAAACAATCTGTAGCTATTCTAAACATTATCTGGATCCACCCATGGTCTCAAGGATAGAATTTTTACTGTGATTAATGATGTATATTTATACGCAAATGCGCACGAAACGAAACGAGCGACCTACTATACTAATGAAACGAGTATAAGATTACGTAAAGATATTTGCAGAAGTGATTGGGCATTTTAAAATTTAAATCGACCAATAATCGTCGATACGGATTCAAATTTTCGAATTAATTAATTCATTTACACGTTAACGAGTAATTATTTTAATTAAAAATGTATTATTAAGAAAATATACGAAGCCTCCTCCAGTGCCTCCTAGAAGAACGAAGATAGAATGCTCTCCTCGAACATATACAGGTACATCAAAGATACCCAGGCCTACCCATCGAAAGCNTAACTTTTTAAATTCAAACTAGCCAATCGAGATGTAACTATTTTTTAAACATCCAATCTACAGCAATTAAATTGATATCGATTAAATTTTTAAATTCGAATTAACCAATTAAAGAAAAGAAATCGAATTTCGTTTATTTAAAATTTAAAAATGGAATTTAACGTCGTTTTATGTATAAAATTTTTTTTTTTTTTTTAATTTTTCACACGATACGATGATTGACAAGAATTTAAATAAATATATATATTTCTATCGATTTATCAGGTCTTTATTTATTTATTTTCCCTATTTTGTACAAGTCACGCCACATAATCGTTTCCTAATTCAGTAAAGTAATTCGAGCGTGGTGTGCGAGAAATTATCAATTTTTATTTACAAAATTTTCATTTTGCTTATGACTCATACCTAACTCGCTTGCGTAAAGGGTATAAAGTTTTGCTGCAACAATTTGCAATTAAATTCCGATCAGATTCGTAATGCTACGGCATTAATAAATTGGAAATCTTGGCAAGAATTGAAACAGAAACTGATGATGTAAAAAAAAAAAATAATAAGAATAGTAGTGAAGGGGCGAAGTTATTGACGTCACAAACCGGTCAAAAACTCGCTCGGTAGAGGTCGTCAGTGCAGCTTTAGGTTTCAGCGTGTCCGCTTCGCTTTAAAACTTCTCTAACAACAGACGGAGAAAGGTGCGCAAGTGGCACTAACAAATTTTTCTTTTCTGCAACAGAATCTCTCGAGGTAGCATGAAGGTAAGGAGAGAACTTTTTTCCCCTACCTGTAAAAAGTTAAAAACGTGCTTTAACCGCGACGGAATGTAGAATGTAGTAATTACTAGTTCTTTAATCATTTTTTTTAATACTTTAAAAACTCTTATGATGATTATAACTTGTACACTCCTGCATGCCAATTAGCATTCGTGCTTTTTTTTGTAACGAGGTAATGTCAATATACAGCAGAGAATGTATTAGCGAATTCAGAAAAGTGCGCTCAAAAACTATCCTTGAATATGTATATATGGAGATAGTGTAACAAGGACAACGCAAAGGCAGGTCAAAACAGGAAAAACCTTTAAGTGAGTAGAGGGCTTGACCCGCCTTGTGCGTTTGTCCAAGTTTTCTGATCGGTTCGACCGCTCGCTGACACATCCTGGTCGAGTTAAAAAGAATGGCATTGTTGCAAGTCGATCGCCATTGTTTTATAGCTTTTAAAGAACAATGAAATGCCATTGTATATTATAATGCCCACCAATGCGTTCCAGATACTTCGGAAGGACGTGTTCAAGGTTATTAATACGCATATACGACGATTTTTAAACTCGCAGGCGCATGAAGCGAACCTGATGCAATACATCGATAAGAGAGATTAAGTTGACTTACTAGAGTAATCCCATTAAAAATATACTGCTCATATATATAAAAATATATAAATATATATATATACACACACACACACATATATATATAAAGTGATAACCGCATTATGCAATCGGTCATGTGTAAATAATTAGAAAGTCGCATTAGTTGCGACGAGGATATTGTCAGTGTTCTTGTTAAGTAACAATAGAACTTTCTTAAATCAGACACTAAAACAGGATTATCCTGTAAATTGAGACAATTTTAAGAGAAGAAAAAAGGGTGGAAGAGCGTTTTTCCTTCATTTTAATGTCCTAAATAAACAGGTGTGCCCCATAGTGACCCTCTTCTCGTCTTGCGTCACTGATTTGGTAAGTCACGCTCGCGACAACTTTCTTCCTACTACGGAAACTGCAATATTGGGTATAAAATACCTGATGTCTGATGAACCGGAACTTCCTCCCATGGACTTTAACACCCGAAATAATTCAATTTAATTTCCTTGAAGAGCCTAATTATTCATAGGGATGGAGGAATGAGCTAGCCAACATCCCAAAGATTTATCTTCAAGATAATTATTTTTCGTTCTCCCTACCAATGCAGAGAAACCGGATCCTCCCACACAACGTTATTGTTAAAATAATCACATCATACTAGTATCTCCCTTCAATATATATATATATTTTTTAAATATTATTCTCCTTCCTTATCTGTTTTGGTTAAAAGTTCACTTTTTTCACAACTTCACTAAGCCATTACAATATTGTTTTGGTCGATAAACCAAGCCTGTCTGTACATGCAACGTTGATTACACTAAAATCATAGTCATTGGAATACAGATAAAAATCTAGCAAAACCACAGCCAAAAACGATTGTTCTGAAGGGGGTGAGCAGCTTCTTTGTATACGTCACTCCATTCAGTTTATTATTTTATTTTTATGTGCAACCAAATTAGAAACAGAAGTTCCATATTTTTGCAACTTACAATGCGGCTTTGGGTGGAAGGAAGATCGAGAATACACGCCTTCGTTTATACAATTTTCTTTTCTTTTTTTTTTAAACGTTTTGTTACGCTCATGCTTGCGTAACCAGTTACTCCATCAAAATTTAATCAGTTTGCAATACAAAAATACACGTTAAAATTATTAATTATTCGACAGATTAAAACTTATCTACTGTTTATAAATGCGGTAATACGATTCTCAAGTATGTAAGAAAATGGACTGTGAGCCCCGGAAGCAGACTTAACAAGCAAAAATTTTTAAAAATTACACAAAGCGGATCGTTTCACAGTTTTCCTCATTTAATTATTCGAAAATTAAAAAAAAAGTCCGACTGGCAACACTAAAAACTAAGCGAATTCACCGTTGAAATTGCCTTAAATGACTATCCCGCAGTAACGCGCTACGATTCGTGTCATTGGCTAATTTAAAAACGATCCAGATAAAGTGTCATTCTTTTTACGGAATAAACCCGGAGAGAATTTTAAAATAAAATTAGTTTTGAAATTTCGTGAAGACTAGTTAGCATTGAAGAACCAGTATACTGTTGGAGCTGTCAGTATAAACTATTAAAAAGTAACCTTCGTGTTCTGACCTCCTTTTCTTGGCACGTATCGATACTGAAAAATATTTATAATATTAATTAATAAGTAGTAGTAGTAGTAGTAGTAATAATGGACTGTTAAGATTACACTCGAGTTAAAAAAATATAAAAAATAAATAAGAAAAAGAGGAGATCAGGATTGGCTTAGGAATGTGGCTGGACGATGGCGGTCGTTAGCCCGTCATGTCTGGCCAACGATTCTTGTTTTGCTGCCATCCACTCATAACAGATAGTGAAGTTGCATGCTTAGTCGGTTGCGAAGTGCAGACAAACCAGAAGTGAGTAGAAAAAAAAAATTACTAGGTAAGCCAGTGCAGGTGCGACTCCAGTCAAAGTGTAACAGAAAGTTACTTATATATGATTTATTTTTTTTACCTTTTCTTTTAAATTCAGGTGAAGAAAAAATGGAGGTAGTATCTTATCCGGATGAGCAGTTTCTACCACCCACAGTTTTTAGGCAACCACCCGACGGGGATGAGTTTCCACCAAATTATACAGAGCCGGCCATTATCGAAAACAGATTGGAGGATTCTGGAGTGTTTCTAGAAGATGCTGTGAAAGTAACGAATAATCAGTATGTAATCTATCCAATGGATTTACCTGATGGCAAGCTCAGGAATTCCCCCGAGGAGAAGTCTCTCGCGGCACTAGATGAACTTATACATGGAAAGAATCATCAAGTAGTACAGGAGACGATGCAGATTACAAAAGAAAAGGAAGACGACGACAACAACGACGACGACGACGACGACGGAGGAGGGGAGAGTAAAGAAAAAAAGAACGAAGATGGGCAAAAAGCAGAAGAGAAATCGAACGAGGTGGACGAAGAAACGAGTATTAAAGCCGAAGAAAATGAAACTAGCAACGAAAGTAATTTAAAAATGGAAGAAATAAATAACAATGTCGATTCCGGCAGCATTCCGAAACCTAATGACATTTATGAAACGATAAAAAATGGTCATCATATATTAAGCGAAACTGACGACAAAAAGCAGAATCGCATGCAACCAGAGATCGGTAATAGATGGAAAAGTGAAGAGAATTTGAGAGTGAACAGGATATCTTCTCGTTATTCTAGAAATAATGAAGCGCAGGTTAGTGTAAAGGACAGGATAGCCATGTTTTCTCGTTCTGAGATGTCGTTGAATCAAACGGCGAAAGCGTCTACTCTTAAAGAAGAAACGGCCATTAAAGAATCTCCTAAAATCGAAGTGAAAGTGTCGAATTCTCCTATTGCAGATTTTAATTTGAAAGAATGCAAGTGGCATAGCACTGGTAATATATCATCTGGAGGTGGAAACAAGGAAAAGAACGAAATTAACAACAACAAAGATATTACTAGCAGTTTAATATCAATTCCAAATGAAATAGCTATGGAACAATTTAAGAAACCAGACGTAGTGTCATCCTATCCTCAGACGCAATGGTCTAGATATCAAAGGTATAGTTATGGTGGTTATAATTATCCGAGAAGATTAGAGGACTGTTATAAGAGATTCAGTAGTGGATCGCTATTTTCTCCTCTGGATAAAAAGCAATCCAAGTTAAAAGGTTTAGTTATACCGGAGAAACCCGCTACATTGCCAACAGTCAATAAATCATTGCCAACGATTGTCAGCTGTAGTTCAGTATTACTTAATAAATTAGATGTGCCAAAACCTGTACAGAATTACTCCAATTTAAGGACAGAAACTGTTTTATCTGTGGATTGTAAAGAGACGGATGCATCCGGTGATAAAAAATACAATTTTAGTCAAATTGTGGATGTGTCGTGGAAACAGACTAATGCCAATTTACCTAAATATTCTCCTGCATTTAAGCGTAAATCCTTACAGCTGACCAGACCTGCCAGCACTCCTTCGATTTCGCCAACACCACCTTCTTCGCTGACTTCTCCGCTTTCTCCTTCGCCTCCGTCCAGCATCTGTAGTAGTAATTCTAGTTCTCAAAAACAAGATGTCTTTCAATTACCTGTAGAACATGGAGATAATAATAGTCATGACAATTTAAGTTCTACTAATTCCTATCTGTCTAACAGATATCAAGAAGTAAACTCTGGTAAATATTTGGCCCAGCCAGTCGCAATAACCGAAACGAAAACATTTGAGTCTTCGGAATTAAATGGTAAAGACATCAAAACTAGAACAAGTAAAGTAGAAGAGTGGTCTGTTATTAGCAGATGGGCAAGACAGAGTGAACAAGATGATGATTCCACATCTAGTACCAGTCAGCAGACTGAAGACTCTAGACATTTAGCAGACGACTCCATGTCGGAAACCAATTCCGATTCGGAATTCCGTCCCCGTTTCCTTAGCCATCAAAAAACCGTACTGAGGATGCCTTCGGATACCACCGACAGCGTCCGCAACTTCCGTGCCCTGGCAGAGAAGTGGGCTCAGAGATCCGGTGATAGCAGTGATGCTCTCTCGCCAACACCTTTAGTTTCTCCAACTCATACGCTGAAGAAAGAAATGGGAAGAAGAGGAAGTCAAGATAATGGAACCAAATTACCTCCTTCGCTGAAGCCACGTAGTTTGGAAACAACAGATGTGGTAAAATTACGAGAAGATAAGCCAAAATTAACTAGACCTACATCTCTTGTAGATAATCCCAGATGTACAGGTGGACTGAAAAAATTGGAATACGCGGAGTCATGTGAATCTCTTACTAGATTGACTAATCGCAGTAGAGATTATAAGAGTAGACATACTGGTATCGATACCGCTTCTAGGTCTCTCAGTGTTAGCGATATTCGCAAAACATTTGAGAATGCCACAGTTCAACAGAATGGATTTAAGGCTAATGGATTCAAAAAATCAGTCCAGCAACCAGAACACAAGAGAATGCCAGTTGATCACAGTCGAATGTCTTCAATTGATTCAACCTGCAGTGAAAGATCAAATGTTAGTTTGGAGTCATCAGATTTAACAGTAATTCTGAAAAAGCCCCACACTACCGGTAGCATAGGCATTACTTTAGCTGGTGGTATTGACTGCGAAGTCAGAGATATAACAGTAAGTATCAAAGTTAACATATTTAAAACCAGAATCAAACAGCTAACGGTATAAATTCTGCTTACAGGTCCATAAAGTCATTTCGGGAAGTCTGGCTGATCGCGATGGACGATTAAGAAAAGGAGACAGAATATTAGAAGTGAATGGTCAGCAGATGGATGGTCTCACACACCGGGATGCTCAGGCTTTGTTAAAATCACCCTGCACCGAAATGGAACTGGTAGTTTCTCGAGCACCGGACGGAATCTGTCGTGATAGTAGTCAAAGTCTAGATGCAACTGTAATAAATAAGAATAGTTAGTAAAATTTTATATAGTTAAATACATTCAATAGAATGCTTTATTCTTACATTTAAATACTTACCTTTATATTTAGTCTCAAACAGTAACAGCCAAAGGCATCTGTCTGTGGAATTATTGAAGGAAGGTACAGGCCTGGGTTTTGGCATTGAAGGAGGAAAAGATTCCCCTCTTGGTGATAGACCACTTGTGATTAAGAGAATATTTAAAGGTAAGAAGAAAATCGCATAGTTTATAATTTTGCACTTTCTAGTAAGAACATAAGCTATATTTATGTACAAGCTTAAGAAAAAGTACTTTAATTTAAGCTGGCGCACAACTTTTATTACTGTTTAGAGATAATACTAACCACTGTGTAACAGCTTCTTGTTGAATTTATTCATTTTCATGTAAAGTATTTTTTTTTTAAATTTTCATAAACAAAGACCAAAAAAGTTTGATACTGATTAAACGTGGCTTTGAATTTATAAAAGTTTTTGCTTGTTGGAAGCAAATTTTAATGTATAATTTTTGAAATTAAATTATACTTGGTTAAATTTTTCTAAAAAAAATAATTTAGATTGGTTTATATTAAAGATTATAAAATTTAGTTTGAGTTAAAGTAATCAGTCGTATTTTTTAAATATTACTAATTATAATAATAATTATTATTTTTGTTGAAAGAATACTTATATACTACTTTAATTCCTAAAAATTAATTTACCATAAATATTTCTGCATTTTTATTAAAATAAAAAAACGAATAACTGAAAAAACTGGAATTGTGATGTGTCAAATGATAATTATGTCAGCAATTTTGTTCTGTAATTCAACTATAATCTTGAATTTTCATATTTTAAATTAATGTTATTAGTGCCAAAGCATGTTTTATGTTATTACAAATTACATAATTATATTCTAGAGAACAAATTTAATGAAATATAATTTAAAATTTGGTTAAATTAATTTTGATTTAAAATACATGCTTTAAATTACATTTAGAAAATTTAGTTTTTCAGTATGATTAAACAAAATAAAACTGTGTACTTGTTAATTAATGCTAAAAAATATGTAACATTTTACAAAAATAATATATTTATCAATTAAATAATTGTTTGAACCAAATGTAACTCTGTACACTTTCAATAATATGATATGAGTAGATCACTTGCCAAATTGATTAACTCCATAAAACAAAAAGTATAAAAATTAATAATATAAATTATTTTAAAAAATTTCTTTTAAACTTTAAATTTAAATAAACATTGTAGAATGTATTTTTATATACTGTTATATTAGAGCACAGCTTTAATGTAACAATATATAAAATTGTTATTATTTTTACATTTTTTGTATAACTAATTATCTTATGGATTTACAAATGAAGTTAATCTATTTGGTCTGTGAATGGCTCATATATTGTTTATGGAACAATAATTTATATTTAGACCAATAATTTACATTTGATTTGAGTAACATAACTATAACAATATAACAGTTTTGATGTTATTAAGCCTACTTTAATGAATTTTAAAATGTGAATTATCATTATCATTAATTAAAATTAATTTATTTACAAGGTGGAGCAGCAGATAGAGAAGGTACGCTAAAAGCTGGCGACGAATTAATATCAGTAAACGGCCAATCTCTTGGTAACATGACACGAACGGAAGCTTGGAACTACATGAAGAAATTACCGGATGGTTTAGTAACGCTAACAGTGCAAGTTAGTTAAGATAATTCTTGAGCAAGTTTATCATCCAATATCTTTTTTACATTAAAACAATTTAGGATTTTCATATTTTTTTTACAATTTTCGGAGGTTCTAAATTAAAAAAAAACTTATTTTTAAAGCATTGATACTAATAAATATATTAAATAATTATTGCCTGTATAGGTTCTGTGATATAAATTGTGTGTGCATATGAAAGGAAAATCAAAATTTCCTTTTGTGTAAATTATACGGTGATTGTATAATTAGTTTCGGTAAAGCGTACTTATGCAAATATTTTTGAAAAATTCAGAATAACGATTTTTTATAACTGCAGCAAAGTACAAGTTTTTAACAACAGAATAATATTTTTTTTATCCAAAAAATAAAAAGACTATTTATCTAATAAAAGTTTGCCAGTCTGTTGTTTTTACTGGCATGAAGGGAGTGGTATACAGGTGTATATGTTTTACTAATTTCTTGAAAATAAAAATTATTTGTAACATTTTTCTCTCACTTGCTCTCTAAAATAAAATCATAACTGCTACAAATGAAATTTTCACAGTTTTATTTATACAAATGGAAAGATACATCTCAAAGATTCACAACAAGATAACAAATGACTAGCTGCAGAAATCTTAAAGTACCCAGTAATGGCAGTAATAGCGGGCATTTTACAAGTTTTCTTTTGAAACTTCCCATTCCCCACATTCATCAAAATTTATACCTCACGACATTCAGCACAAAAGCTATACATTTTCAAGTCAACACGAAGATGTGGTGTAGTCAAATGATACAATAAACATAGGTTAAAACTCAAATTAACTATACATAGAAATATATTAGCATATGAAACTACAAAAAATTTACAAAAAAACTTTGTAGGTGGAAGCCCAAAGTTTTACTACATTCCCATCACCATTTATATGGCAATTATGCTAATAATTTAATTATATTATGTTACCTAATTATCCATCAATTTTTAAACAACTGCATAACTTTATACCAAAGTATTTAGAGAACTGAGGAATGTTCATGAGAATCTTAAATTTTTAGAAGTCAATGTATTTTTGACTAGCAGATGTCAAACATCTTTGGTCTAAACAAATACTGTTCTGAAACAAATTTCATAAAATGAATCTTTGTTGCTCTGGAAGTTAATGTTTATCAAGCATTTCTGTTAAAATGGTCTCTGAAAAGCACTAAATTCCAGCTAAGTGAATTTTGAAGTAAATGTTACAAAATATACAAAAAATTTAGCAATGTGGATGCTAAAATTACACAAATGAATGCATTCAAAATGGATTTTCTTTGATTCTGTACTAAATAATTCCAAATTTTATATAACAAAGATAAATGTAATCAAAATACAAGTAAACAAAACAAAATTTTCTTAACTATCAAATATTTTCTAAGCACCATTTCTATCAATGATAAACACAAGAAAAATAAAGGCTATGTAATTTGCCACATAAATCCAAATTCCAGCAAGAAAAATAACTACGAGCAATATTTGAGCAATAGGCTTTTAATGTCATTAAATAACAACTTTATTAATATAAACTGCCTAACAGTACTTGATTAGAAACTCATACAGGCATCAAAGTATACAATGTTTTGCACTTATTGGAAGATCCATTACAGATTATACAAATCATATGTAACATGTGAGAAGAGGTAGCATTTAAATGATATATATATATATAAATAAAAATTGATTATATCAAGCACAAGAAGCAGTAATTCCTGGATAAACTATTTGTGACAAATTAATACAATATGTTAATGAACAAAATGAAATATGGAATGAAAACTGATGTATAAAAAATTTATATATGTATATATAAAGTTAATTATTATTAAATAAATAAAATAGATTTCTAATGATAAAAATTTCCAACTATTATCTTACATCTAGACACAACACTCATCATACAAAAACTAACACTGAAATATGCTGATGATCCTATATATAGATACATTTTATAAAGCACAATGCAAATTGTGATCTAAGATATTATATATGATGACTCTCAATAGTTACGAGTATGGACCGATATGAATGCAAGGACAATTCGATATTTAACGAATAATCTCCTAGTTTCGTGACGATTTCTCAATCCAATGAATGACAAACAACATACTATTATATATTAAAAAAAGTATCTGCTAAATCTGTTAAGTTATATTCATGCTATGATTAAAACCAGCAGCATGATGTATGAATGGTGGTAAATTAATCATTATGGGCTTACGTTTGACATAATTCCTGATTATAGATTGGCAATCTGAACATTTCAGAAATACATATGTTAACAATATTAAATAACATTGTGCTGAAGTCTCCCGTCAATTTTGGCAACCATTTACAAGTCCATTTATACAAATAAATATTAATTAAATAATCATGCAACGTTCCTTCCAGTGCAATAACAAAATTTTCCACAACTGTCAAATTTGAAAAATAATAAGTTAATAAATATTTCCTGGTTATAATTATTTTTGGTTTTATACAATTAACTCTCCAAACTATGATTTTTCACAATTGCTTTCAAGCAGTCTGTTATAACAGCAATATCAACAAAGCATATAAGAAATTAACAGTTTTTAAAGATATGGCATGAAGATATTTTAACATTATAAAAAAACCACATCAACAGCCCTCAATAATTGAAAATAAATAAGTAATGAATGATGATAATGATAATAATAATAATAATAATAATAATAATGATTGTGTGAAAAAAAAATAACCTTCACACTTTGGCTGAAAATAACAAAGATCATTTGTAATACCAACGTCATTTGCATCGTAGCAGGAGTACTTTCAGTCTCACGATAGTTTATTCAAGCATTCTTTAGAAAGAATTAGAGGCTTAAGTACTCTAAGATGTAAATTCTGTTTTCAGTCAAAAAATATCATTGTAATGCCGTATTAAATCGTAACATCAGAAATAATGGATGTCGAATTTCTTATGTAAGACTGCTATACATAGTTTGATATTTAAAATTGTAACATATTTAAGATATTTCATAAATTTGAGAAATGTTGTAACTGCAATGCATATAACAATATACATTATTTATATTTATATGTATATATATAGTTTTTGTACACTAGTTTTGATGTTAAAGATTATTTCAAATAATCAGTTTGACAAATACTTTAAATGAAGAAAATTAAAAAAAGTGACAAGTTATTATTTGTACTCTGAAAAAGTTTTCCTAATTACTCACTGATTAAATGCACTTTTTTATTTTAAACTCCAGGATGATTGTGGAGAAATGTTCTGAATAATGCATGCATTAATGAAAAGATATTTTCGTATTGGAAGAAGCTAATCATTCCGACTCGGTGTCGCTTTCGTTAAAACCCGACAGATCCACGTCTTCAAGCAGTCCTCTGCTCAGTGCATATTCCAGTAATGCTAGGTGGCAAAAAACGTATTGGTCGGGCATTTGTATACTGAAAGCCCTCTGGGATCTTATGCGTTCCACAGTTCTACACACGTCGATTCTTCCTGTGGCTTCTAGACGTCGCAGACATATATCTAATGTGATGAAGGTGCCTGAAATTGAAAATGGTGTCATAACTAATGGATTGCCATGAAAAGTGTGAAATATATGCTTTTATGGCTAAGTGAAAATATGGTAAATTTATTGAAAAAATGTGCAAAATAAATATTTAAGATTACCTGTCCTTCCTATTCCGGCACTGCAATGTACCACTATGGGAGGTCCCAATGGGTGACCGTTCCACTGAGTTCCATAAGACTGTACGATTCGTGCCTGGCAATCTCTGACCTTATCTCTGAAATCCAACATGGCCAAAGCGGAATGTGGCACTCCGTAATCTGGCCAACTTGTAAACTGCATATGTGCTACTTGTTGAGAAATTCCAGTCTGTTATAAAAATAAAATTCTATTAATTTTTATTTTAAAAAAACTTTTATATTAAGCAAAATAGTATGGTGCACCATCTGTTATGAGATTTTGTTATAAAAATTTTACACATTTTTAATTATCAATACTATAAAATGGCAAAAAGCTTGATTTTGAGGNTGTCACGTAATAGTATCCCCAAGAACGCGGGGTGAGAGAGGGAGAAATTGTGAAAGAGGGAAAATTTGTGGGCTTCCCTTGGTGTGTGTCGAGTCAGTGTTGTGTGTGGAGTCAGTACTGACTGGGGAGCTAACCAGAATGGGTAGCCGTGTGGCTGGTCTGAGATTTTAAATTCAATTAAACTTAGTGTAGAAAAAATAAAATATAGAATTTCTTGCTAATTTTAATTATTCACACAAATAAAATGTGGATATATTCATAACATATTTAATGTCAGAAAATTTAAATCTTACAAAAATCTGTAATCATTGCATTACTAAATCTTACAAAAATTTGTAATCATTACAAATTTGCAATTCTAAAATTTCTGCAACAAATTTTTCCTTGTGCAATTTAAATTCAGAACAAACCAAAAATAGTGAAATAATTCAAATACAACAATTATTATTATTTTGTTTTGTACTTCATTAATAAAAATAAACTTTATCACACTTGAATCATTCCTAAAAATCCTGTTTGAAATCAAATTATTCATAAACTTGAGAAGTTATACAATACAAAGTAATCTGAAATATTCAGGTTATGGAAGATAACACACATCCAGGAATAAAGTGATGATCGAGAGTGAAACATTTGTAAACCATGTAACAAAAAATATAGAAGTTTTTTTTGATGGTAATTGAAGTCGGGTAAATAAATTTTCATTCACAACCACATTAATAATTTTTAAACTGTTTCAAAGCAATTTGTTGACTTGTTTCAGTCAAAAAAACTTCACTATAATTGTATTATTATTAAATTTTTAGCAGAAGATTCGAATAAAATAATGTGTATTATTTCAGAAAAACATAAGAAATTTATTTATAATTCGTCTCAAGTGTATTGCAACAAGAAATTTTATTAATGGAGAAACTTGAAATTAAAATTTAAATGGCAATAATAATTATTTCACTTGGTAAATACACATGCTAGAATGCAATAGAATCAATGTATTCAGGATTGGATTTCGTCTGACCATTTCTAATAAAATTAATAAGTTTTTTTCTTTAAATATTAAAATTTCAATTTTTACAGTCAACATTTTTGAATTACACAACAAAATAATTTAAAATACTAAATCAAAAGCAGACATCAAGATATGAGATATGAATCATTAATACAAATATTTATTATATAGTTCAAGTACTTTAGTTATTGCAAAATAACTTTGTGAACAAATAAACTGAATAGAATGGCATTCAAACAGCAAGTTTTGAAGGACTTTAGAATATAATTTTATATTTTTCAAATATATTATATGTATTTCAAAAGCATAATTGTAAGATATTAAAAAAATATATTTTTTTCATAAAACAGTCATTCTGGTCTTGCAACATTCCTCATCTTTTCTAGATAATACAGAACTTTCCTGTATATAAAATATTGCATTTTTGTAAAATTTTGCATAAAGTTAGAAAATAATTCTTCATATACATCAGATGATAACCTATTGTCAGTTTTATTTTAATTCTTTGTATACTTTTTCTATAATAAATACAATGTAATGTAATTGACAAGACAATTTTTTAATTACATATTTTGGATAAAACTTTATATTCTGGAATATGCCAGAAAGACAAAAGGAGGATTTTTGACGAGTGTGCACTTAAATTATTAAGTATATCTTAATTATTAATGTAAATAAGCAGAAAAACATTGATTTCTTAAATGGTTACAGACATACTTACTCTGGTGTCTGTGAGAACGAGATTTGAAATGGTGTAGTCGGCATGCTGTTCCATTCCGCTGTTATAAACTTGGAAACATCCGTATTCGGCTCTGGTGTCTTCATCTTTGGGCCAGTACTGGCCACACTTCATTCGACTTCTCTCCATTGTTCTTGTCGTCATAACAATGACACCCACCTGTTGTTCCCAAATCATACGCCAGAAGTCGGGAAATGTCTTTGGTAAGGGTCCTAAATTAAAACAAGAATTTGTTATTTAAAAAATGCTTAGACATAAAATGTTCTTTACATTTTTAATTAAAAAAATTCTGAAAATAGCAGCAATTAATGTCAGCAAAAAATTTATAACAAATTTACTTTTTAGGTTATTCATTTTTTATTAATATGTGCTGAAAATACAAAGTTTAATTAATTTTCAGCATGTTCTATTATAAACAGTCAATTATATGTAAAATGACAATAAAAATTATTAATTAATAGAGAAGAAAAATATAATCATTTTTTTCCTCTATTATCTTTATGAAAAATCTTAATCTTTATATTCTTATTTTTTTTTTTTTACTTAAGATTTTTCATAAAGATTCCTCTTAATTACACTACCCTCATAGTGCAGCAATTAATATTTGTAAACTGATCTTCCACAAATATTAAACACACAATCTCTTAGTATCATTGAATTACTAAATATACAATTTTAGGGGAGGAAACATTATTGTCACTGAATCACATGGCTTTCGAACTCTCAAACTGGAATTAGCATACAGACCACATTACCGTATAGAAATACTCCATATATTGCAGTTAATGCATTTGTTAAGTTCAATTGTAACATGTGTCAGGTGTGTGGATGTCAGCAAGTGTTGATGGACAGTCCACAGCTTTGTCACACGTGTCACGTAATAGTATCCCCAAGAACGCGGGGTGAGAGAGGGAGAAATTGTGAAAGAGGGAAAATTTGTGGGCTTCCCTTGGTGTGTGTCGAGTCAGTGTTGTGTGTGGAGTCAGTACTGACTGGGGAGCTAACCAGAATGGGTAGCCGTGTGGCTGGTCAGGAACCAGTATTGTATTGTAATTATCAAATAATTGTCTGGTGCAGGAGTGTTGCTCAATTGTGGAGTGCCAGAGAGTCACTCGCTGATTTGGAGACATTAAAGTGTAATTGTGTTGTTATTGTTAGAAAGGAAGTGTGTACTGTGTTCTTTTAGACTGTGTAAACGAGAACATTTTACACCACCATCATCACATCATCATTTTTTATACAATAGCATTCTAGAAAATAGTTGCACTAACCAAGGAATATATTTAATAAGAAAAAAAGGGACAATGATTTGTGAAAAAGTAACTTTTTACTTATGTTATTTGGATTCACCTTCCCCTTCTTTTCATCAAAAAGATCTAGGAAGCATCAAATTGCATTTTCTAATTCTCCTTGTGCATTAATTGCTGTTTTTTGTTCGTACTGATATTCAAAATTATGTTGAAAGAAGTGTTGACTGCCTAAACATTTTTACAAGTTCTGATTAAAAAAAAATTTTAATTCAATTACTTACTGTGTTATCACAATGCAGGACTGTAATATTTAATCACATTTTAATTTAAAAATTGGCTTTCCATGTCTGGTCTTGATTTTCATCTAACTTCATTCTTAAGATTAACAAAGGATAGACAGACCAGGAAAAGTGGAAATGTATAAATATGTAATTTTCAAATTGCAGGGAAAAAATAAAAATAAATGGTTGGATCAACTGTGGCTCCTGACAATGCATATTACAATATAAATATATTGTAATATGCATTTGTAATATGTTTTTTTTTTTTTGCTTTAAAGTTCTCAATTATTAAATAGATACTTATGCATAAGTTCATATTTCTTTGCACTTTTCTAAAAGAATATAACTTTTCATTAAAATAAATTTATTATACATTTCATATAAACATAATTTAAAGAACTATTAAAATGGTTTAATCCACTTTTTATCATTTACTTACATTAACGTCATTTTATGTTAAAATTTACTTTTAAAAGTATAGTTATATAATACACTTTAGGAATTTTCAATACAATATATGGTTTAAACAAAGGAGTAGCTATGCTTTTTAATAAATTCAAGAAATGAAAATTATTACAAACTTATAAAAGAAATTAAAGAGAATCCTAAATTAATATTTTTTAATATTTTATATTTTTGAATAAATATAATTAATAAATTAATTATGTTTATTCAAATTTTAAATAAGTATAAAACATACAAATTAAAATTTGAATGTTTTATACTTATTTAAAATTTAAAGTTTTGTATTTAGGTAATTTATTATCTAAAAGGTATAGATAATGTGCAGGAGTGTCATAAGCAAAAACTACAAGAGTATGTCATAAGTAAAGCATGAAGTATTGTGCACTAAACCAATTTAGTTTTTTTCTTTTCTCTTCTCCATTCTTGTAATGTATGAACTAGCCTTTATACATTTACTAAAATTATAATATTTAACTTACTGTAACAAACAAAAAATGCAGATAAACCAATGCATATGAAGAAAAAATCCTAAAAATTTTAAAATCTAATTTGGTAGCTTCAAATTTTAACATCTTATCTTTCATAAAGTTGTTTTTGAATTTTTTTAATAGTATAGTAATTAATTTATCTTACCAATGAACTTCTCAAACTGTTTGAATATATATCAGATAAGCAGTTACACATATTTATAATGTAATAAAGTATTTCATACTTTTTTACTATGTTTACTGTAAATGGGAACCACATATAAGTATACCTATTATCATCTCTGTCATATGTAAATTTATAAATTATTGTGATTGATTTAACAAAGTATTTTTATTTCTGATCTTGTAATTAAAGTGTAAATTTTAAAATTAATCTGTGGAACAACTTTAAATATCAAACTTCTTATAAGACATAAGTAACTGAATGTAATCCAAACTCACCATAATTAATCAGGCAATTATTATGCTATAATTAATAATTTAGATAAGAGATGGCATCTAACATCTACTTCTAGTACAAAATTACTTAGTTTCTAATTATTAATTATAGCATAATAATGACCTGATTAATTAATTAATTACCACGAAAGTTTGGATTAGTATCAATACACTGGCTTCGGGATGTTGATATATGTACACTACTTTGACAATATACACAAGCACATGCGATTTATAAATTTGAGTGTGACGGAGTTAATAATAAATTCAAGTATGTGGGAAGACTAGTAGACAATTAAAATAAGATTTAGAAAATATAATGCAGGGCGAGGTTAAAATTAGACAGTTTGGCAATTTCTTGCAGGTGCAACCATACAATTGTAACATTGACAGAGACAAATTAAATTATAAAAAAAGGAAAAACATGTATAAAAGAAAATTTTTGAATAAGAATAAAATAGTATTTTTTTCTTACTCAAAAATTTTCTTCATATATGTTTTTCTTTTTTTTTATAATTTTTAAAAATTTTCTTTTAGACTATTTTATTCATCTAATAGTGCTCCTGTGTGATAAGTTATACTTGGCAATTTTATGCTTACTCCCAAAGAACAAAAGAAAGAACAAGAAGCAATCAAGTATTAAAGCTTTATTATTGTTATTGTTTAGGCAATGGCTTTACATTTTATGAAACATGCGAATAATAGATTTTTAAAACCCATTTACCTTACTCTTTGCCTTATAAATATGTTATATTAGCACATAATAATAATATAACACATTGTTATATTACTGTTGCATGATTATAATATTAAAACCTAGACAAATTAAGGATGGTTTTATACTATGGGATGCACCTTATACAAAACAGTACGGAACAATAAATTCAAAATAAAGGACAGTAACTACAAAACGATCAATGACAGACCAAGCAGATTATAAAGTTTTATGCAGTTTTTTTAATCATTATTTCGTATCAATCAATAGATACATTTTAAAAATGTAATACCTTGAGTAGAAATAAAAGCATTTTTCTGCTTGTAACCGTCAACGTAATTTGCATTCAAATAATCTGAACAAGGATCTCCCTCCAAATGAGAAAGCCTGACTCGTGTGTGATCGTAGCACAAGACGTCCGTGTATCTATTTTTAGCCTGGTTAGGTTTCAATCTATTACAAAAAAACTATCATTAATACTACTAAAGTGGTTACAAACTATTAAGAGAGTGTGGTAAAATGACAAGTTACCTTGAAGCTTCGAATGTTCCTTCGGGAGACTTTGACTTTAAGTCTGTGTACTCTTGGTACAGACCCTTTCGTCCCTTCTTTTGAAGATGATCGATAAATTCTTCTAATGTCATTCCCAATCCGTCATCTACATGGAGAGATTCCTCCCACGACGAGGAAGCAGAACTACTAGAAAAGTGTTTTTCGTCGTCGGTGATGTCAGTTGTTGTAGAATCGGGTGAAAAGAGAATATCTTCTTGATTATCTTTCTGTAAAATAAACTGTCATTGAAAATAATACAGTGTGTTAAAAATATTTGTAAAAACTGGACCAAAATTAACTTTATATAAATTAATTTAGTTGTAATTACAGAAAATTTTATTTAAAAATTAATATATTTTAGTTTGGAAATAATTTTAAAGTTTTAACATTAAGCAATTAAATTTGTTGAAATGTCACAAATATAAGAACAATTAATTCAGATTCATCAACATATAATGATTCACACAATGTATCATAAGCTTAAACTTTCTTTCCAGTAAAATTTTTATTATTTCTTTTCAATAGAAAATATCATTTTTCTAATCATAAAAAAAAAAAAAAAAACACATTTCATATTTTGAAATTCATCAGAAAATGTGTGTAATGCATGCTACCTTATCAAACCTATATTACCTATTCAAATCTGTCTTGATTCATCTTCAGCCACAATATACCTTGTCAAAGAAGAACAAGTATGGGACATCAATAACTACTTTTAATTGAATATTTCAAAGACCAACTTGAAAAAAAAAAATCAAAATAATTCTTGAGTTCCAACAGTAAATTAAAGAATTCCAAATGTTAATAATAAACATTTACTGTCAATATACCAGTGTAACTGCTTCCAACCACAAGTCAGGCCAGCCACCTCTATGATTAATGTACTTATCTGAATGATTAATGATGCTCTTAAGCAACTTTTGAAGTGTTAATATTTTCAATACAAACAAAACAATTTATCAATACTGAAAGTCCTAATAAACTATATTATAGCAAGTTAATTATTTCATTTAATTTATGATTAACTTAGAATGTAGTTTGATTATACAAACTTACTGTATATAATGCACGGAATTCCCAAGTATAACTTGGCACTTATCTCTCTTTCAAATCTACTTGAATCAAAGGTTGGATGCATAATTTAAAATTTTCAATTTTGATTCATTTATATTCATGAATGAAATACATAACTTTCCTAACTATTATAAAATCTTATTTAGAATATAACTTTTATAATTTTAATTACAATATAACTTAATAAAATTGTATGGTGCACCATCTGTTATGAGATTTTGTTATAAAAATTTTACACATTTTTAATTATCAATACTATAAAATGGCAAAAAGCTTGATTTTGAGGGTAGGGACAAATTTTATAAAAAAGTGTAAGTGTTAATAACAAGTAAAATTGTCATATCTGACCCTATTAAAGATGCATAGGACCATTTTATCTCCCCACACCTTCAACCACCAAAATTTAATAGCACCAACACCCCTTACATACAAGCTACCATGCCAAATTTTGTTACACAATCTTTATCCCATCTCAAGATATTAAGCAAAACAGACACCAACACACACATCCAGGAAATTTTCTTGCTATTTTTTGACTTTTTTAGGTTCAGGAGGTTTCAAAATGTAGAGATTCACAGAAAACTCAGAAGGATCAAATTTAACATGATTTCAATACTTTCCATTGTTATGTATATATAACAGCTGGGAAAGTAAAACTGGTTATATCAAATTATTGGAAATAAATCTATTAAACTGGCAGATTTGTTTAAAAACTAACATTTTTAACTAGTTTAGTCAATTATCTTCAAGTTTGGAAAAACTACTTTAAAGCAGTCAACACTAATTGATTTTAAAATAAGTTTACTGATTTAAGATTTATTTTTAATAATTCATTTGCATTCTTTCATGATGAACTTAAGTATAAACTCCAAAAATGAACTGTAAAGGTTTTGAAAAATTAAAAGCAGAATTTATGTTTATATTTTCAAAGTAAAACTAGTGCATTCAAGTTTCCTATATAGACGTGTTTGCATTTTGACAAATTCTTATCTTTAAAGCAATGTATAAAATTAAAAAGCCAACAAAGGCTCTTGCATGACTTTGCCAGCACTCGAATGGAAGTTAAGGAAAAACTGTGTGGTGTGTCTGTTGGAAAATTTTATTAAAAAATAATTTTTTAAAATCTTAATTATTAGAGAAGGCAAAAGCCTTATTTTTGGAAGTAGTGGTGAGTTTTTAAAAAATTGTAAATATCAATAATGAGTAAAATTTTCATTAAATCTGATCCCTTAAAGATTTGATTCCCTACCTGCTACATTGCTTTATCCCCTTGACTTAATCTCCAAAATGTAATAGCATCAATACCCCAATACATAAAATTATTCCTTCTAAACTTCAAAGTTTTTGATCCACAAGATCTCAAGATATGAAGCAAAGTACAAGCTTTTTGTTGTTGGAATTGGAAGCCACACAATGTCAAAAAATGCAAACAAACCTGGAAGGTCATAACTTGACTGATTACAATACTTTCCTTCTGTTTTACATCAGCCAAAAATGTAAAAATAATATAATAATTAAAAAATTTTGAATACTCTGATACACAGATTTATTTTTATATCAAGTAACTTCAGTTTTGATTTTATCTAATTGTTTATTATTCATTTAATTAGGTCTACATTTAATGCACTTTATTTTATAATTATTTTAAAATAAATCTATGTTACACATCAAATAATAATTAAATTTGAGACTAATCTCCAATTCTTCAAATTTATTTTTATTAGGCTTTATTGGAGAATCCAACAACAGTTATTATCCCACAACTCTATCCCTAGTACTTTTAAACCCATTTGAGCTAATCTTTGAGTAAAAGAATATGTCTGACAAATGCTTACAGTGTTTGAGGACCAGGTAAGAAGAAGTGATAATAGTGCCTTTCTGGGAAAAAAATGGATCAAAAGAATACACTTATATTTATTACTATTTACAAGCTGCAATGAACATGCTTTTCCTCAAGAAGTAAACACAGATAATTATTTATTAAAATAATTAAGATACCTCATGCTTTTTAAACAATCTACTATTGATAAATTGTTTTGTCAGAAAGTTTATAGCTGANACTTGACATTAAGAAATATTTACTAATATTTCATTTGTTTATAACAGACATCTTCAGGCATATAATGCAGAACAAAATGGCTACATTAAAATCAAATGCATTTTTATGAACGATTTACAAGTTCAAATTAAAATTGTTTCTGGAACAAAGTATGTATACAGTTTAAAATTATTTTTCACATAAGTTAATTTTAAATTGTAGATGCATTTGTTCCAGAAACAATTTTAATTTGAACTTGTAAATCGTTCATAAAAATGCATTTGATTTTAATGTAGCCATTTTGTTCTGCATTATATGCCTGAAGATGTCTGTTATAAACAAATGAAATATTAGTAAATATTTCTTAATGTCAAGTGTGCTGGTATCAGTATGTTGTGTATGTTCATCTTCTATTTCTTTCAATTGTTGTTACTTGAAGAACTGAGCTAATGCATCACTATAAGCTATCTTATCTTTGTCTGACTTAGGGAGAAAATAGATTTAATACTAAATATAAAATTGATAAAAATCTATTTTTATAATACTGTTTATGCCAAATCTTTAATTTCTACATGGGGGTAATTATTCAATATAAACTTATTATCTAATTGTTTTAATTCCATTTTACAATCAGTGTTATTAGAAGTTCTGGTATATATGGTGTATAGTAATTGTCAGATTGATAGAAGTAACATGAAAATACTTTGTTATGAAAAAGAAATATATAAGCGTAAATTCAAAGAACATATTGAAATAATAAAATATAATAATAATGATTTAGTGAATTTATCAAACGGTATGCAAATTAATTAACAGTGGTATAACATGATAGAGGGTGTGACTAGAAAAAGTAATCTATAATGGTTGTGTCGTGTGATGGTTGCAAATGTAATACTGTGAATAAGCAATGAAAACATTATGTATGTATTAAGGTTTATATTTGTTTAATAATTTACTTATAACTTGTAAAACTGTTACTTTAATTACAGTTATTCCGACAGATTTTTAAAGGATACACCATGTTTTAATAAAAAATACCCTGCATTGTATAGTTATATGTTGAAAAATATCATATTGTTACTATAGTAATGTTGAGATATAAAAAAGTATATCTCTACAGATTTTAACGTCAATTTTTAGTGAACCTTTGTACTATTGTCACCCGATACACAATCATGTTTTTATCGAAAAGCATAGCTAGGAGTACCATATAAGTGTACCGGTATAATTTGAAAAGTGCTACTTTGCCTCCTGAGCATTACACTGAGGAGGGGCTTAAATACTGCATAAGCCCAAAATGCATTTGTGAATTGCAATAAAGGAGTACCTAACCTAATAGCTGTAAGGAAGTATACTGGATTATTTATTTATTCGATTAAATAAACATGTATTCAAAAAAAAAAGTCTTTGATAACTATACATATTTATATACATGAAAATATCAGTAACATCACTGAATGGTCAGTCTAGCATGCCTAAAACTGAAGTAAAAAAAAAAAGGATCACATTAAAAGAACTTGAATAATTAGTTAAATACAGTAGTCAGATCCAGTGACATTAGAAAATCAGCTATCTACTGAAAATTTAATTTTAAAAAAATATTTAAAATGTATATTTGAATTGAATGAAAATGTATTTGATCATCAGTGTCAAATATGTATTTGACAATGGTGTTAGCATTTTCATTCAAATGAACATGTTTTGGTAGATTAAATGTGATCAAAAACTAACGGCCCTTCAATGCATATTTTAGCAATTGAACTTGCATACCAACAAACAGAACAACTCAGTTTTACTTGTTTAATAGTGTGCTTTGATAGTGTGTTTCTTTTGGCAACAACTTCAAAATAATTAAGATACAGTGCTATATAGTGTTGGAAAACAGCATTTTTCCAACACTGTACAGTATAACTGCCTACAACAACTATAAGCATTTTTTAAAAAATACTTTAACATGGGCAGAAAGTGCACTCTAAAAAAATCTCAAAATATGAGTTCAAATTTCAAATCAGCACATTCAACTTTGTCTAAACTGAAAATCCTCTCTCTTGTACAACTTGATATAACTAGAATAATAGTATTTTTTCTCAATTTCAATAATTATTGTATTTTATAGATCAGGGATGGGCAAGCAAGAGTTCAGTGGGAGCCTAAATTAGGTTTTGCAAAACGCATGGGAGACACAGTTCTGTACTTTTTCATTCTGTACCACAATTTTATTATATAATATAAATATAATATAAAACAAATATTGAAGTTTTTAATAAACATATTTCACAAAATTGTGGAAATAAAATTGTAAAAAAAAAAATAAGCAGAAATTAACACTTTCAGTAAGAGCCACATTTGTCCATGTCTGTTATAAATACTGAAATATTTATATTTCTGCTATTTCATTTCAGCTTTTCTTTAAATGAAAAGTTATTTCTTCATTTAAATCTTAATTCAAGAAATATCTTAAAGCAGAGGTCAATAATAATTTTACATTATTATTATATAATGATAATTAAAGTACAACTTTCTAGAAAGGGAAAGATTAATTGTTTAATGGGCAAGGTGTATCAATGTATCTTTAATAGCAAAAACAACACATGCATTCACTTCTGATCATCATTGGGCTACAATTTGAGAACTATATATGAACTTCTGATGCAAACCAGAAGTCACATTATTTCAATTCAAAAATCCTCCCAAAAGATATTAGATAGATGACTGGCACAACTATTGTTAAAGGAAAAGTATGATGTACAGTACAGAGGCAAGCCACTACTAATTTGAGGTGAAGAGCACATTTTAAATTAAATAGATTAAAAATTGCAGCCCAGCATTGTGATGATGTCACAATAAATAATTGCTTGTTTGCATTGCAGTTTGTTTATAATTTTAAAATATTTTAATTATATTACTTACAGCATTTTGATAAATAGGAGATTGGTCTTGTTTCTCTTTAGTAACTTCGACTTCTTTTTCTCTGTCTTCTGAATTTTGCTTCTCATGTACTGAATGCTGATGATCACTAGATTCATCAGTTTCTCCTTCACTGCTTACGTGAATGCTGTGAGGACCAGTCAGAGGACCATTCTGTATACTTTCTTTATGAGAAAATATTGAACCTAATTGAACTGATAATGGCGAGGATGGTAGAGATATAAGATCGCATAAATCACCATAACGATTTGTCATAGATTTTAGACAATGCAACAACCAGGCTTTGTGATCAATGTGTAAATTTCCACCTAAATCTCTTGGCAATGCTGATGATGAAATATGTAAAGCTAATTGTGGCACACTAACCATATATACCTGAAATGAAAAACATTTCACAAATTTAATTTTTAATTTGTACTATATAAAGTATTTATAAAATAAATTTGGTATTTTATTGGTTACATATTATCAAAAAACCATTTATACTTTAATATTTTTCAGGCCAACACTTTTTTACACATTATGAATCTGTAAACTGACCTTTTTGGGTCCTTTTTTTAAAACAAATAACTTTAAGCTATACTAATAATAAAATTTATAAAGATAGTCTTTTCCTGTTTAACTTGATATATAATAAGTAAGGATTTACTGATATAAATTTGTTTGATTATAGATAATTTAATGTAAACAAATGAAAAAATCAATTTTTAACCTTTTTTTTTTATAATTGCTCTGTTTGAAGAATTTACACTTGAATCTGATTGAACAATGGTTTAATTTCCTTCTATTACTTGTTTCTTGTTACAATCGTGTCATTTCCCTCCCCTTAGTCATGTAATCTCACATGTCATTGGGTGACCTCAGACAACAAACAGAATTCAAACAAAGATACAATGTGAGAGAATTCTGACGCTTTCGAAGGTGACTTTGGACATCCGAAGAGGGACCCCCCTCTCGCCAGGGGATCGCACGGTTATAAGGTGACTGCGTCGTTTGGATAAATATCCAATTGGCTGCAGCAAACGTGTGATGTTAACCCAGAAGGTCATCAGTGAGGGTAAAACGAAATCCCGTGATATTATCCCCCATAAGTCCGAGCAACCCGACGAGAAATGACCAAAAAAGGCAATGAATTTTTTCTACGGCAGGAGAGACGGTAATAAATCAGGGAGAACTGTCAAATTACGTCAACGAAATCCCAGATCTTTCCCACAAGAAGTGGGTATATAAAGGGGTCGGATTTGCTCCTCCGGGCGGTTAGCCGAGGAGCTAACGCCGAAGCAACCCCTCCGGACAGCTGAGGAAGACCTCTACCCCGTCCATCGCTGCCTATTGCCATCCAAGGGAACTCCGATTGGAACTTCAGTGACCGATCCCGGTGCGTCCTACCAACGACTTATACGAAGAGATCGCATCCTACGAGGTAAACCCTTGCCAGAATTTTGTCTCTCTCTTCAACATGTCCCTCTTAGAGAGGTCTCTCTCTCAATCTTTAGCTTTAGGTTAGGTTAGAATATAGGATAGATTTTTATTTTTATTACACGTGTGTTATATTTATTGTCTTTGATATGTATATGTGTTAGTATTGTTCAAACCGTGTAGTTATCTGGACACCTTGTCACGACTCCACTACCCCTCTCCACTCATTTACCAAAGCCATCCCTGACAACAAAGCCGGTAAGTGGGGAGAAGCTCTCCAGTCTAACCCCCTCGGTTCACAAATGTTAAAAATTGTTTTACTTGAAAGCTGAAGGATACTGCTAACTAATGACAGTCAATATACAGAATTTTAATTCAATAATATTTTTTAAATGCTTTTATTTCCAAAATGTTGCATTTAAAACTCTTTTTTAAATTCCCGTGTGCCATTTTTAGGAATACATAGGACAGAAAATGGTAATAATTTACAAGAACTGAACATTAAATTATTTAATAATAATAACCCTGATGAAAAACCTATTTTTTGTTATAAAATTTGATAAAAACTGAAAGACTTAATATACTGTATTAAATTTTAAATTTTGTCAATAGATGGAGCTAGGAGTATATTACTTAACAGGTCTTTAGAAGGCATAAGCCATTTATCTTATCTTGTACAGGTATGAACCCAAGTGTTAAATTTATACAAGTTTGAAATAAGATATATTTCAGGATCTATGCAATTAATAACAAATTTAAGAAATAAGAGAGCTATTTATATTCATGGAATTCAATCTGTAAATTTTCCCTTATAAATTAAATCTAGATTAATAAACTTGAAAGTGAATACTGTTTGTGTCACTTTTATCCATGTGTAAATATTGACATTTAATAAAATATAAAGAAACATAGAAGAATAAAATAAATAATAAGTAATGTTTTCTTTTTAGAAATTGTGGATTAATAAAAACTTTCTTAAAAATTAACTAAAATTTTTATTTTTATTTATTTATTCTCAATAAACTTCATTTAATAATAGTGTTTAATAATTTTTTATTACAAATTAATTACAAATAGTGTTGCATTCAGATAAATCTGAATGCAACACTATTTGTAATTAATTTGTAATAAAAATTTCATCTATACCAAACACACTCAATAAAATAATTCATTTGCATGTTTAAATATCATACATAATAATTTCTTTTCTTATTTACGATTCACTTTGTAATGTATTATAAAAATTTTTAACCTCTGCATGGCCGAAATCGTCAGTGAATACCGCCAGAGACGGCCGAAAAAGTCAGTCGTCGTCCGTCCTTCCGACAACAGAAACACGAACCGTTTACTCCCTGACTATCATTGATCAGTGTTCAATTTGGATATCTTGTGCCATTCTTGTGCTGTTGGATATTAGCTTGACTAATCCCCATCGGACTATTATCACCCAACGAGAACTCCTATCTTCTATCACCAGGTATTTATACAACTCACGCTTGTTATGTGAACTCTCTCTCTCCGCAACACAAACTTAGCATTCTGTATCTTATCCAATATTTTTTCAATTAAATCCTTGTTAAGCATTAATTGTAGTTCAAGTCACTTCCCTATGTTGTCTCTCGATCGGCTGACATTACGAATCCGTCTGACCACTTACGGGACCGCTTGCGCGACGGTGTGACATGGAAATTACCGCCTTGGCTTCCGTGTTCTGATAAACATGGTGGTATCGATCCTGACAGGGCACTAAAGAGGTGCCGACCCGAAAGGTCACAATCTCCTTTCTTCTAATATTGAAAAATTTGTTTAATTTAGATGTGTTTGGGATCTCATAAACAGATAAAATCAATTAATTTGTGTATTAGCAACAAATAAAATGTTATGTTTTATTTAATTTCATGTACATTGTCACAAAATAGATTTTTGTTGGCTAGACCTTCGTCTAATGGGAGAATTCCACACTGATCTTTAAAACACTGAATGCATGTTTGTGAAACTATCAATACCAAAACTGTTTTTAAAATGTAAATTTTCTTTGTTGGAACTTTATTTTCTTACAAATGTTTGAAGTTCTGTTTGTTCTCTGATTAATAACTTTTATTCATTTAATTTATTTAATAAACTTTATTCCTGTCCATGCAAATGTAGTCTGTTGCCTTGTAATATTTTAGATTATAAGTGTCTAATAAATTGTATATTGTTAAATTATTTCATAAATTAAAAGTTTTTTTTTTTGTATTTTTACTCTACATAAAGAATTTGTTTTAATTCAAATTAAAATTTAAAAATTTTATTCTGATGATATAATAATATAGGAAAGGTCATAAAAGCCATGTATTTAATTAATTAATTAAAGATATTTTAATTGTAAATATATGTAACTTTTGAATTTATGTTTTCATTAAAAATCTTGAACATTTAATAGCCTGTTATTGTATTTTCATATAAGTCAACTAAGCTAAACCTATTTTATTAAAAATAAATGTAACTTTTAAAGTTTCTAAACAAAATAATTATAGTGCAATTCAATTTATTAGATTTGTACTTACCCTGTCTCTCAACTTTTCTCTGACAAACAAACGTAATATTTTAAAGGGTGCTTTAAACCATAATGGAGCACTAACAATCAAAACTTTTTTCAAACGAGCAGGATAACCACCCTACATTAATTAATTACATCAAATATTAATAAATTTATGATAAAATCACTGAATAAGAGATATTTAGTTAATTTTTTCTTTTAGTTTGTATAATTGTTGTCTATCTTTTCTACAGACAAGGCATTTAAGAACAAAAAAATTTCTTACCTTCAATAAACTTAAAATTTTTTGACTGAGTTCGTAATCAAAATTAGCATATTTGGAACCAGTCATATTATAAATAAATATCATCCCACTTCTCTGTGTCTCAAGGCTTGAATAGAGAAATTTTTAAATAATTATTTCTCAATTTTTTTAAAGGTAGTTAATATTTCATTTAAATTATTACTTTCAGTACAATTTTACCTTTCTAATGCTACATCTAATTGATAAACAACACCTTGAAGAGTTGTCTGATGAGTAGTGGTAGTAGGAATATGCTTTCCAGCTGTAAAAACTGCCAATGCTGCACCACTGTTGTCTCTTGTAGGCTACAAAAAACAAAATTATACTATTAATATATTATTAAAAAATAAAAAATATGTAATATTAATTCAAAATATTTCCACTTAAACTCCTTAAATAACACAACAATAAAAAAAATTATGTTTCTTATTCAACATTACAAACCAAACTAAAACAACTAAAGACTACCAAACATGCCACAGCTACAAACATTTATACACAGAAACATAATTGATTTTTAAGTTGTAACTACAATTCTTGCTTGTTTAGGAAACAAAACTATCATTGTATAATATTTCATGCCAGCCTAACCGATACTATGATAGTTTTTGAAATATCGGTGTAATATATATTGCATCCATTACAGATCTTGTATTTTTAAGTGTCTTAAAAATAAATGTTTAATTACAAAATGATATCAGTAATTTATCTGGTAAATATTTTTTATAAACATACATTATAAACTTTAACAGCTCCATTTGTGTTGAAATTAGACAAAATAAATAAAACAAACATTTAATACTTTTAGAATCAAAGGGTGAAAATTTTTATCAGGATAAATGCTCTTTGAATTCAGCATTCAGGCACTGTAGCCTCAAATCTAAAATCTGAACAAAATCAAACGTGAAAAGATTTAAGTGAATTAAACAGCATTTAATATTTAATGTTTTAAAGCAGTGGTGTCCAAACTGTTCAACTGGTAGGCCAAACTGCGTGTAAACTGTAGGTAGGTGGGTCACAAATATTTTATATATTCTGTATATACAAAAAGCAAGCCTATTTCTATTGTTTCTCAAGTGATGTGTGAAATATGTTCGTGGACCAGATTTGCCCATGATATTACCGTTTTGAAATATTGAACTTTTTAAAATGATAAAATGTTTGTTTCTAAAAAGTATTAATTATTTTGTTTTAGTTTTATAGTTTTAATAATTGATTAAATTATTAAGTTTTGTTTTCTGTCTAATGTAATCTATTTCATTCAAAAAAAAAAATAAATTAATAAATTAATTAATTCATTTGTTTTGCTTATTGTCATTAATATTGCCTAATATTAATGGTAAACAATAATTTTATAACAGATATGAAAATAATTGAGAGCGAATTAATTTATGTGAGTGGAGAACAATTAAACAAATATTCAGAAAAATGCACCCTTTCTTTGTTACTTTTACTGGAAAATTTTGTTCAAAAAACTATTCAAGAAGAAAATGTAAGCAAAGTCCCAATGTTAAAGAAAATGAAACATGAAAAAGTTCTAATAAGCTTCTTATGTAATCTAGAATATGTTTGATATTTCATTGTAAACACCAGAAAAATAATTAGATAAAACTATCACGAATATCTAAACAATTCATAAATACTCTTTTCTCTACTTAAACAACAAGACAAACTACCTAAAATAATTTTCTTCCTTCATTAAAAATGCCTTTTTCAGTTTATAAAGCACAACCGATAATTTGTGTTAATGGTCATTTTATTTCATTGTCATTACAGAATTGATTTTGTGGATTGGGTTGTTGTATACTTCTTATTGTAGACACCAAAATGTAATATATATTCAATTCTCATTTAACAGAATATATAGCTAAGTATTCTTGAGTTTCAAAACTTAAAAAATAAATACCAGTGCTACAGTAAATTATAAAATTTCAAAATAATTTTATTTTAACTTTTCAAGTACACGGAAGACTATATTTTATATAAATTTTGCAATGTTTAATAATACCCAATAATTATTTTTCGGTTAAAAAAGTTTTGTTCGATAATTCTTGAACTATTGGAACAGTGGGACCAAAGTGATTAAGGACTATTACTCTGAGGAACTCGGGTCAAGTCTGGATCGTTCATCACCGTCTGATCACTCTCTGTTGTGGATCTAATTAATGTCATGACAGGCATAAGAAAAAAAAATCTTAATGCCCACAAGTAGAAAGCATTTTATATATAATTATATATAAACTGATATTTATACAGTCAAAAACTTAGTAATAATTATATATATATATATAACTTTATTTTATGACACAGTATTCCTGTGAAATATTTATGAGGATGAATAGAATTAGAACATTATATAGTGAATATCCGTATAATGCATTCCTCTATAACATGATGAAAATTGCAACTAGTACTCGTATGAAATCCTAATTTTGTTGTCCAGAGTATATATTTTCTTCTTCAACTTTTAGATCTAGGTTTAAACTTGCATAAAATCATCTGATAATGCAGAATGTATCCCCTCATGTTATACAGGATACTGCTGCATTTATAATTCACTTCTTTTAAAACCCATTTAAGCATTATATACATTTTTCTTTTTTTTTTAATTTAAAGAAATAGAATAATTATTATGAAATTTTAAAATAATAAATCATCAAAATTGTCTAATTATCTCATAGCGTTATGATATGACACACTCAACAATTTCCTTTTATAAATTACTTAAAATAAATTAACAGAACATTTTCACATTAGTATAAAAAGAACAAAAAGTTTTAAGAAGTTTATATATTCTATATTATTTGCATATTCTTACTACATACATATATATTTTTAATATTTTACAAATCCTAATTAGCAGATTAATTACTTAATAATCTTGTATAAAATCAAATCACTTTCAACCATTAAAAGAAATCATTTGCTTTAAAATTTCTTATTTTATGTATCAATAAACTAACTTAATGCCAAAATAATTAATTAAAAGCAATTTATACACAAGCTGATCATGATAATTTCTGGAATGACTGTACTATAATACACTTACGCACAACTTTCATTCAACTATTATTAGTTGGCAGGAGAATATTAATCCATAATTCTGACGTATTTACTAGCCAAAAATTAATGTAATATTACATATTTTGCTAACTAATTTGTAAATTGCTTTGTATTTTTAAGTGGTTATATATTTGATGATGTGGAGTATTTTGCAATTCGACAAACAATACCTATTCTTCTTTCTCCATCTATGATTGCAATGTTCTTTAACTTTGTAAATGAATTACTGGCCATCTGGTATAAGTCATTAATTAATTTGTATAAAATGAAACTGAAAAATGTAAAAAACATTTTTCTAAATTTTAAAATTTGTGATATTTGTAACTGTTACTTTTATTTCCATTTTGACTCTTCACCCTGTGGCATGAAGAAGGCTTTTTTAATTGCATCTGTCATGGGCTTGAATAGGCCTGCAATGGAGGGCAAATGGATGGTAAGGAATGGGGCCTAGCATATCCCAAACACACCACACTCAAAGATTTTCTTGTTTCCCAAAGTGTTGGGCAGATGCCTTGGCCATCTGGCCATCAAGCGTAACTGCTACCATAATGTCAAAGACTGTTTGCTTATTTATAACAAACTGTCATGTTAGTTGATAGACATACTGACCTTGGAATGTAATAGCTATTACATACAGATTAAGAATTAAAACATCTGGGTCACCTGAAAATGGAAGCTTCCTTCATATACTGTCTGTATAAATCTCTACTTTCATAACACGTATGTCATGTCACACAAAACAACATGAAAAACTGTTGTCTTCAAGTCTACTTACACTATTGTATATTCAACTCTTCTAGGGCATAGTGTATAAAACAGATAAAATCACAATTCAATTCTACACTTACTAATTAAAATATAAAAAAGTATGCAATGGTATAAGCATTTTCTCAGATACACATTCTACTGCCATCTGCAAAGGGTTTACTAAATCTTGAATGGTTATTCAGTGATATGCTTGTACAATGGTACTGCCATTCTATAAACTCAATGATCAGCCTTGAATTAAGAATATTTTTAATATTTCTCTTACCAGCACAGTGAATTTTCCCGTTTCCAATTCTGACTTCAAAGGATCAGTTGTTGGATCGAATCTTATCAGTCCTTCTCGATATCTAGTTATCTAAAGAATTTTGTTTTCTAATCAGAAGTGTGAAATTATATTCTAATAAAAATTTTTTTAAGTTTATAAATGATAATTTAATAAAAAAAGCAAAACAAATATTAATTATCTATGCTGATAGTGCTCTCCAAAGAAATTTTGCTTTACAAAATAAGTAAATTTTATACATAAAATATCCAATTAGACAACTACAAATTTAGAAATTTCAGATTTTTGTAATTGTTTATAAAATATAAAGCTACAATATAAACAATTGTAAAATGGCAACTACTGGAAGACAATTTGAAAGCTGCAATTTTTAAGTGCTTATTCTTTATAAAAATTTCTAAATTTGTTTAAAAAAGATCAATGTTGAATGCTTTCCAAAGAGTGGCTAGAAAGCTACTTGATGTTGCCATCATATAAACTATTCAAATTAATAGCAACTTTAATTTTAAGAATTTAGTTGGCTTAGCTGGCAGAGTATTGAGATGATTTTTCAAAATCAGTAGTTTGAATTCATTGTTTAATAAGACGCTACATCAACAAATATAATTGTAAATAGTTTGTCATAAAAATAATAAAAAAATTTAACTATTATTTTTGATTACTAAATAATCTTCATACATAAAACACATTGAAGCATCTGCATTTTAACAGAGGTTTCAATACTTTGAATAATAAAATTTATTGAATCTACAAGCTAGAATTATCATAAAAATTCACACCTTTCTCACACTTTTCAGCAATTTAATAAACATTTTTGGGCACATTCTGAGGGCCTGAGTCTGGTTAAGCCGATATGAAATTGAACATCTATAGCAGTTTCAAGTATGGAAGATTGCTGATTTTCTTTAATGTCAATTTTATAAGGACATTGTCAGGCTAATTTTATAATATGAATTGTATGATTTTAGAATGCTTTATAACATGACTGCTGCTGATAGATAGATATGTTGTATATATAATCTTGCAGGGATTGCAAGATTTATGTTGAATTAATATATATTTTCCACAGATCATCAATTGTGTTATCTTCCTTAAAGCTGATGGCCTGTTTTCTTAAGGCTGCCTTGTAAATTTCTATCAATGCAAGATATCTAAGCTGTGTTCTATCCACTATTCTGTGTAAAATTTTGGTCTGATTAAATGGACTTCTATCTCTGTCTCTCTGCCATATGCTAATATGGTGATAGATATGAGGTCTATTAGAGATGTTCATTTGGTGTTCCTTTACGTGGCGATATGCCAACGTGTAGCACCCATATACTTTAATTCTCTCTTGATTTTTCTCAACAGAAAGTTAAAGTAAATATAGAATGTGACATTAACTCCTCTATACAGAAAGATAGCCCAAATTACAACATCGACATGGCCTTCAAAAGGAGCACCACCATATTTAATCTTATTAGAAATGCCAAAGACCCACTGATCTGGCATCACTTGCCAGGGAGTATATTCCATCACCTTATGAATGATAGATCCAACAGAAAGTTAAAGTACATGGGAGCCTCATGTCGGAATATTGCCACCATCCTAAAGGAACACCGAATGAACATCTCTAAAGGCCTCGACCTATCAGCATATGCCAGAGACCAAAATGTAGAAGTCCATTTCAACTGGACCAAAATTCTACACACAACAACAGATAGAATACAGCTCAGATAACTTCAGTTGTTGGAAATTTACAAGGCAGCTTTAATCAACTATAAGGACCATAAGGAAACAGGCCATCATCTATAAGAAAGGTAGCAATCTCAAATTCATGGAAAATATACATCCATCCAACATAAATCTTGCAATCCCTGCAAGATTATATATACAACATATCCACCTACCAACAGCAGTCATGTATCCTCCAACTGACAGTGGCAATATAGAAGTTACAAATTGTTTGCTTTTCAAGTGAATGTTTGTTTTACTGGTTTTATTTCTTTATTTTTGATTATTAAGATAGAAATTTTATAAATTGTGAGAGCCGAAATTGGTGAAATATTTTGTTTAAATATTATTTGTAGGAAGAAAAATTTAGAGACAAAACAAAAGTGTTAAAGACAATTAAAACTGGTTCCCACAGACTTACTTCCTTGTTGAAGGCGACACATTGGATGTGTCACCCGGAATCAATGATCAAAAATCAACTATTGGACAGTAAAAAAAAAAAAAAAAAACTACTAGTAAGGTCATGGAAAAACCAGGACAAACCCCCTAATAAAAAGGAGGGGTTGATGAGTCATTGTTGTCATGCAGTTTTATTCTTGAACTGTGTGTGTCCAGCTGCTTGCCATCGCTCAAGAGAAATCGTTGCTGCTCCAGAAGAAAGAGAGTTCCTACTACCTGAAAATTCTGAACAGATCTTCAATTTCTACAAACTCTTAAGGTATTTATCAATGTGTGAACGATTGTATACTCTCTCTCTTGCAGTCAGGGCCGTGATTGTAATAATAGCATCTGCTAAGCACAAAGAATCTGTATAATGATAAGGTTCACCTTTCTACTTGTCATATTATTAGCATCTGTATATAGCTTGTAACTAGTCTAGAAAAATAAACAGGTATTGTTAATTGTTAACTTCATGCACTTCTTCCAGTTGTCTATCAGGTGTCTCCATCCCGAATCTGGCCGCCTACAAATGTGACTGCTCATGCGCAACAAATAAAATAAGCGGCCATCATGGTCTCTGCGTCTACTCAGAAGACATAGTGGTGTCAGTCCTGATGAATTAGTCATTATAGTCTTTGCCGACATGATGTCGACCCTTTGGTCCTGTGATGCCAAAGCATAGGGGGCACTCTGGCATTGTCACACTGGGGTCAGAAGTGGGATTTTTAAAGCCCCAGGTCCCCCAGAGGTATGAAAACAAAAGGCCAACGTACAAACAAAACCTTTGGGAAATCAATACATACCTGAACCAGTTACCGGTGTTGGAGAAAATACGAATAAAAATCATAAACGTTTTCGATCCTTACTAGTTCTTCTTCAGACGATAAAAAGCGACAGAATGTATTGATAGAACAAAAAAAAAAAAAAAGAAAAAAAAAATAGAACATCAACATTTAAACAAAATTGAACCCACTTGCAGTTCAAAAACATAGGTTTGGACAAAAAAAAGAAAAAAAAAATAGAACATCAACATTTAAACAAAATTGAACCCACTTGCAGTTCAAAAACATAGGTTTGGACATGCACATGTGCTGTGGGTATACGGCGATTAAAGGTACAGTACATGTCGATGAGGGCATGCCAGGCGACAGACAAATTGAGTTCCTCTTTATAATTAATGACATGGTGGTGCGGCTAGATTTGTAAATGGAGATAGCCTCCAACCACCTCAGGTGCTCAGGGTGAGGTGAAGAGATGATGAGCCTTGGTTGGTTGAAGGCCGTCTTGATGTCAGGATTGGCTGTGTAAACTGCAAGAGCTGTAAAGTTCTCCCACGTAGAATGTCTGCATTGTGCTCACATATTCTGATTCCCAATGACCATTTGGTTGAATCAATGTACACAAGGTTCCTGTCACACCTGTGGTCCTTAAGTGGTATAGAGTAAACCCCTGGGAGTCTGTTGGGGTCGGGGGAATTCTTCCCGTTACGGAGAATGTCCAAGATCGGCAAGGAAGGAGACAAGAGAAATAAATCCACCAGGGCGCTTGTGCAGAGAGACAGCAGGAAGTGTACCCGCGGCAAGTGGTTTAGGCAGATTGATCCATTAAACTCCAACATTTTTGGGAGACCCAACAGGATTAAAAGTAGGCAAATTTCTTGAATCAATAGATGAAATAGCAAAACTGACAGGCTGGACAAAACATCAACTTTTAAGGATTGCAAAACTAAGGCTAACAGGCATTGCGAGAGAATTTGCATGGAAAGACGCCTGTATGAAAGAAATTGAGAAATATGATGACCTTAAAAAAACAAATGGTCAGGAGGTTGGAGAAAGAACTTTTTCCCTTTACCTTCAAAAATTTTACGCTTGTGTACAGAGGCGTGAAGAGGACATGCAGATATACGCCGTCCGTTTGCAGATACTTGTCTTTGAAACAATTATAGAGCAAGTTGGCAACAATGCCCACAAAACTGAAATCATAAAGATGTCAAGCCAAGGAAAAAAACGAGCGATTGCTTGTTTAATTTTTGAGTGAGTTAAATGACAAAATCAAGCGACAAGTAATATCACGAGAACCTGATACATTTGATAGAGCAGTTAAAGCTGCCATCAGCAAGTAAACACTAGATCAATTAGTGGGGAAATTCCAAAGACAAATGAGCGGACCATACTGATAGAAATATAGATCAAATGATCAGGCAGATACAGGAACAATTAGATGAATTAAGGCGTCACAAAAGCCAGAGAAATGAACACACAGATAGAAATCCTCCATTTGTGTGGCAAAATTGCTATCAAAATGCTAGAAACAAATTTAGCAAACAACAAGGGGACTCAAGAAACATAGTAGGTGGCACGCAAACTCAAGAAACAAGAAACAGAGTGGGTGGCTCATGGACAGATTGGCGAACTTGAACAAATCAACCTCACCTCAACCCCAAATACAGCGGCATGAGAGAAAGAACAACAGGGGCTGGCAAGAAAATAGAGAAAATTATAAGTGGAGAGACAAAAGCCATACGAGACCAAAATCTCGAAATTCCATGAAACAATAAATTATCTGAAGGATAGAAAGCAAGATGAAGAGCTGACATGACACTGTCAAATCAACAATGCGAATACGCAATTAGCTGTAGACACAAGCTTGGAAGTGATGCTGTCAAGGTATTTAGTGCAGAAAATAGGCAAACTTCACAGAGCATATGATTGACAAAAAAATACAGTTCTGGAGAGTTACTGGACACAAAATCTATCCATATGGAAGAAGCAAATTCCGATTCAAAATGGGCCCTCTACAATTTGATTACATGTTACATCGTTAATGATCAAATCACGTATCCACTGAACGGCCTAATGGGAAGAGATCTAATAACCGACTTAAGGTTAGGGATGCATATGGAAGACGAAACGATAATGGAAGGGGAATAAGCTTCCAAGAGCCCTCCGAACCAAGGGGTAAAAAAAACCAAACAAGTACAAACAAAGAGGACTCCCACTGACACAAAAACTGTTGTCAGAGTTGTATAATCCTGTGAAAAAGCAATAGGAGAAAAAATTAAAGATAGACATCAAGAACCGCCAGACCCCAATAAAATTCACACTCCTAAACTGACGGAGAAAAGTATCAAGCAGATAATATGATCCTCAGAAGAAAAAGTTAATGAATCAATTTCAATTTCTTTGAAGGGAAGAGGGTGAAAAACAGAAATAAGGAGCCATTCGGAACTGAAAGTAAATCCTATATCAACTCAATTAGAAGTCAGTCTGTGGGAACCAGTTTTAATTGTCTTTAACACTTTCGTTTTGTCTCTAACTTTTTCTCTCGACAAATAAAATTTAAACAAAATATTTCACCAATTTTGGCTCTCAAAGTTATTAATTCTTACAGAACTTAAACGAACCTTAAAAGAAATTCCAAGATAATTAACTGCAAATTCGTTAATCCATTGCAATCTCTAACATTTTTGATCTACTTAGGAGATCTTCCTCAGGATTCTTTAAAATAGGAATGCGTAAATTGGAACGTTTTTAAAAATTATTTAAAAACATATAAACAACAATTTTCCAACTACAGTAGAGCGTCGATTTTCCGAATCAATTGGGGACTGGGGTTGTCCAGATAACTGACATTTCGGATAACTGATTTACGTACGAAAAAATAGTGTAACATATCCNTATAGATGAAATTTTTATTACAAATTAATTACAAATAGTGTTGCATTCAGATAAATCTGAATGCAACACTATTTGTAATTAATTTGTAATAAAAATTTCATCTATACCAAACACACTCAATAAAATAATTCATTTGCATGTTTAAATATCATACATAATAATTTCTTTTCTTATTTACGATTCACTTTGTAATGTATTATAAAAATTTTTAACCTCTGCATGGCCGAAATCGTCAGTGAATACCGCCAGAGACGGCCGAAAAAGTCAGTCGTCGTCCGTCCTTCCGACAACAGAAACACGAACCGTTTACTCCCTGACTATCATTGATCAGTGTTCAATTTGGATATCTTGTGCCATTCTTGTGCTGTTGGATATTAGCTTGACTAATCCCCATCGGACTATTATCACCCAACGAGAACTCCTATCTTCTATCACCAGGTATTTATACAACTCACGCTTGTTATGTGAACTCTCTCTCTCCGCAACACAAACTTAGCATTCTGTATCTTATCCAATATTTTTTCAATTAAATCCTTGTTAAGCATTAATTGTAGTTCAAGTCACTTCCCTATGTTGTCTCTCGATCGGCTGACATTACGAATCCGTCTGACCACTTACGGGACCGCTTGCGCGACGGTGTGACATGGAAATTACCGCCTTGGCTTCCGTGTTCTGATAAACATGGTGGTATCGATCCTGACAGGGCACTAAAGAGGTGCCGACCCGAAAGGTCACAATCTCCTTTCTTCTAATATTGAAAAATTTGTTTAATTTAGATGTGTTTGGGATCTCATAAACAGATAAAATCAATTAATTTGTGTATTAGCAACAAATAAAATGTTATGTTTTATTTAATTTCATGTACATTGTCACAAAATAGATTTTTGTTGGCTAGACCTTCGTCTAATGGGAGAATTCCACACTGATCTTTAAAACACTGAATGCATGTTTGTGAAACTATCAATACCAAAACTGTTTTTAAAATGTAAATTTTCTTTGTTGGAACTTTATTTTCTTACAAATGTTTGAAGTTCTGTTTGTTCTCTGATTAATAACTTTTATTCATTTAATTTATTTAATAAACTTTATTCCTGTCCATGCAAATGTAGTCTGTTGCCTTGTAATATTTTAGATTATAAGTGTCTAATAAATTGTATATTGTTAAATTATTTCATAAATTAAAAGTTTTTTTTTTTGTATTTTTACTCTACATAAAGAATTTGTTTTAATTCAAATTAAAATTTAAAAATTTTATTCTGATGATATAATAATATAGGAAAGGTCATAAAAGCCATGTATTTAATTAATTAATTAAAGATATTTTAATTGTAAATATATGTAACTTTTGAATTTATGTTTTCATTAAAAATCTTGAACATTTAATAGCCTGTTATTGTATTTTCATATAAGTCAACTAAGCTAAACCTATTTTATTAAAAATAAATGTAACTTTTAAAGTTTCTAAACAAAATAATTATAGTGCAATTCAATTTATTAGATTTGTACTTACCCTGTCTCTCAACTTTTCTCTGACAAACAAACGTAATATTTTAAAGGGTGCTTTAAACCATAATGGAGCACTAACAATCAAAACTTTTTTCAAACGAGCAGGATAACCACCCTACATTAATTAATTACATCAAATATTAATAAATTTATGATAAAATCACTGAATAAGAGATATTTAGTTAATTTTTTCTTTTAGTTTGTATAATTGTTGTCTATCTTTTCTACAGACAAGGCATTTAAGAACAAAAAAATTTCTTACCTTCAATAAACTTAAAATTTTTTGACTGAGTTCGTAATCAAAATTAGCATATTTGGAACCAGTCATATTATAAATAAATATCATCCCACTTCTCTGTGTCTCAAGGCTTGAATAGAGAAATTTTTAAATAATTATTTCTCAATTTTTTTAAAGGTAGTTAATATTTCATTTAAATTATTACTTTCAGTACAATTTTACCTTTCTAATGCTACATCTAATTGATAAACAACACCTTGAAGAGTTGTCTGATGAGTAGTGGTAGTAGGAATATGCTTTCCAGCTGTAAAAACTGCCAATGCTGCACCACTGTTGTCTCTTGTAGGCTACAAAAAACAAAATTATACTATTAATATATTATTAAAAAATAAAAAATATGTAATATTAATTCAAAATATTTCCACTTAAACTCCTTAAATAACACAACAATAAAAAAAATTATGTTTCTTATTCAACATTACAAACCAAACTAAAACAACTAAAGACTACCAAACATGCCACAGCTACAAACATTTATACACAGAAACATAATTGATTTTTAAGTTGTAACTACAATTCTTGCTTGTTTAGGAAACAAAACTATCATTGTATAATATTTCATGCCAGCCTAACCGATACTATGATAGTTTTTGAAATATCGGTGTAATATATATTGCATCCATTACAGATCTTGTATTTTTAAGTGTCTTAAAAATAAATGTTTAATTACAAAATGATATGAGTAATTTATCTGGTAAATATTTTTTATAAACATACATTATAAACTTTAACAGCTCCATTTGTGTTGAAATTAGACAAAATAAATAAAACAAACATTTAATACTTTTAGAATCAAAGGGTGAAAATTTTTATCAGGATAAATGCTCTTTGAATTCAGCATTCAGGCACTGTAGCCTCAAATCTAAAATCTGAACAAAATCAAACGTGAAAAGATTTAAGTGAATTAAACAGCATTTAATATTTAATGTTTTAAAGCAGTGGTGTCCAAACTGTTCAACTGGTAGGCCAAACTGCGTGTAAACTGTAGGTAGGTGGGTCACAAATATTTTATATATTCTGTATATACAAAAAGCAAGCCTATTTCTATTGTTTCTCAAGTGATGTGTGAAATATGTTCGTGGACCAGATTTGCCCATGATATTACCGTTTTGAAATATTGAACTTTTTAAAATGATAAAATGTTTGTTTCTAAAAAGTATTAATTATTTTGTTTTAGTTTTATAGTTTTAATAATTGATTAAATTATTAAGTTTTGTTTTCTGTCTAATGTAATCTATTTCATTCAAAAAAAAAAATAAATTAATAAATTAATTAATTCATTTGTTTTGCTTATTGTCATTAATATTGCCTAATATTAATGGTAAACAATAATTTTATAACAGATATGAAAATAATTGAGAGCGAATTAATTTATGTGAGTGGAGAACAATTAAACAAATATTCAGAAAAATGCACCCTTTCTTTGTTACTTTTACTGGAAAATTTTGTTCAAAAAACTATTCAAGAAGAAAATGTAAGCAAAGTCCCAATGTTAAAGAAAATGAAACATGAAAAAGTTCTAATAAGCTTCTTATGTAATCTAGAATATGTTTGATATTTCATTGTAAACACCAGAAAAATAATTAGATAAAACTATCACGAATATCTAAACAATTCATAAATACTCTTTTCTCTACTTAAACAACAAGACAAACTACCTAAAATAATTTTCTTCCTTCATTAAAAATGCCTTTTTCAGTTTATAAAGCACAACCGATAATTTGTGTTAATGGTCATTTTATTTCATTGTCATTACAGAATTGATTTTGTGGATTGGGTTGTTGTATACTTCTTATTGTAGACACCAAAATGTAATATATATTCAATTCTCATTTAACAGAATATATAGCTAAGTATTCTTGAGTTTCAAAACTTAAAAAATAAATACCAGTGCTACAGTAAATTATAAAATTTCAAAATAATTTTATTTTAACTTTTCAAGTACATGGAAGACTATATTTTATATAAATTTTGCAATGTTTAATAATACCCAATAATTATTTTTCGGTTAAAAAAGTTTTGTTCGATAATTCTTGAACTATTGGAACAGTGGGACCAAAGTGATTAAGGACTATTACTCTGAGGAACTCGGGTCAAGTCTGGATCGTTCATCACCGTCTGATCACTCTCTGTTGTGGATCTAATTAATGTCATGACAGGCATAAGAAAAAAAAATCTTAATGCCCACAAGTAGAAAGCATTTTATATATAATTATATATAAACTGATATTTATACAGTCAAAAACTTAGTAATAATTANAATTTATAAAAAAAAGCAAAACAAATATTAATTATCTATGCTGATAGTGCTCTCCAAAGAAATTTTGCTTTACAAAATAAGTAAATTTTATACATAAAATATCCAATTAGACAACTACAAATTTAGAAATTTCAGATTTTTGTAATTGTTTATAAAATATAAAGCTACAATATAAACAATTGTAAAATGGCAACTACTGGAAGACAATTTGAAAGCTGCAATTTTTAAGTGCTTATTCTTTATAAAAATTTCTAAATTTGTTTAAAAAAGATCAATGTTGAATGCTTTCCAAAGAGTGGCTAGAAAGCTACTTGATGTTGCCATCATATAAACTATTCAAATTAATAGCAACTTTAATTTTAAGAATTTAGTTGGCTTAGCTGGCAGAGTATTGAGATGATTTTTCAAAATCAGTAGTTTGAATTCATTGTTTAATAAGACGCTACATCAACAAATATAATTGTAAATAGTTTGTCATAAAAATAATAAAAAAATTTAACTATTATTTTTGATTACTAAATAATCTTCATACATAAAACACATTGAAGCATCTGCATTTTAACAGAGGTTTCAATACTTTGAATAATAAAATTTATTGAATCTACAAGCTAGAATTATCATAAAAATTCACACCTTTCTCACACTTTTCAGCAATTTAATAAACATTTTTGGGCACATTCTGAGGGCCTGAGTCTGGTTAAGCCGATATGAAATTGAACATCTATAGCAGTTTCAAGTATGGAAGATTGCTGATTTTCTTTAATGTCAATTTTATAAGGACATTGTCAGGCTAATTTTATAATATGAATTGTATGATTTTAGAATGCTTTATAACATGACTGCTGCTGATAGATAGATATGTTGTATATATAATCTTGCAGGGATTGCAAGATTTATGTTGAATTAATATATATTTTCCACAGATCATCAATTGTGTTATCTTCCTTAAAGCTGATGGCCTGTTTTCTTAAGGCTGCCTTGTAAATTTCTATCAATGCAAGATATCTAAGCTGTGTTCTATCCACTATTCTGTGTAAAATTTTGGTCTGATTAAATGGACTTCTATCTCTGTCTCTCTGCCATATGCTAATATGGTGATAGATATGAGGTCTATTAGAGATGTTCATTTGGTGTTCCTTTACGTGGCGATATGCCAACGTGTAGCACCCATATACTTTAATTCTCTCTTGATTTTTCTCAACAGAAAGTTAAAGTAAATATAGAATGTGACATTAACTCCTCTATACAGAAAGATAGCCCAAATTACAACATCGACATGGCCTTCAAAAGGAGCACCACCATATTTAATCTTATTAGAAATGCCAAAGACCCACTGATCTGGCATCACTTGCCAGGGAGTATATTCCATCACCTTATGAATGATAGATCCAACAGAAAGTTAAAGTACATGGGAGCCTCATGTCGGAATATTGCCACCATCCTAAAGGAACACCGAATGAACATCTCTAAAGGCCTCGACCTATCAGCATATGCCAGAGACCAAAATGTAGAAGTCCATTTCAACTGGACCAAAATTCTACACACAACAACAGATAGAATACAGCTCAGATAACTTCAGTTGTTGGAAATTTACAAGGCAGCTTTAATCAACTATAAGGACCATAAGGAAACAGGCCATCATCTATAAGAAAGGTAGCAATCTCAAATTCATGGAAAATATACATCCATCCAACATAAATCTTGCAATCCCTGCAAGATTATATATACAACATATCCACCTACCAACAGCAGTCATGTATCCTCCAACTGACAGTGGCAATATAGAAGTTACAAATTGTTTGCTTTTCAAGTGAATGTTTGTTTTACTGGTTTTATTTCTTTATTTTTGATTATTAAGATAGAAATTTTATAAATTGTGAGAGCCGAAATTGGTGAAATATTTTGTTTAAATATTATTTGTAGGAAGAAAAATTTAGAGACAAAACAAAAGTGTTAAAGACAATTAAAACTGGTTCCCCAAATCCTAATTAGCAGATTAATTACTTAATAATCTTGTATAAAATCAAATCACTTTCAACCATTAAAAGAAATCATTTGCTTTAAAATTTCTTATTTTATGTATCAATAAACTAACTTAATGCCAAAATAATTAATTAAAAGCAATTTATACACAAGCTGATCATGATAATTTCTGGAATGACTGTACTATAATACACTTACGCACAACTTTCATTCAACTATTATTAGTTGGCAGGAGAATATTAATCCATAATTCTGACGTATTTACTAGCCAAAAATTAATGTAATATTACATATTTTGCTAACTAATTTGTAAATTGCTTTGTATTTTTAAGTGGTTATATATTTGATGATGTGGAGTATTTTGCAATTCGACAAACAATACCTATTCTTCTTTCTCCATCTATGATTGCAATGTTCTTTAACTTTGTAAATGAATTACTGGCCATCTGGTATAAGTCATTAATTAATTTGTATAAAATGAAACTGAAAAATGTAAAAAACATTTTTCTAAATTTTAAAATTTGTGATATTTGTAACTGTTACTTTTATTTCCATTTTGACTCTTCACCCTGTGGCATGAAGAAGGCTTTTTTAATTGCATCTGTCATGGGCTTGAATAGGCCTGCAATGGAGGGCAAATGGATGGTAAGGAATGGGGCCTAGCATATCCCAAACACACCACACTCAAAGATTTTCTTGTTTCCCAAAGTGTTGGGCAGATGCCTTGGCCATCTGGCCATCAAGCGTAACTGCTACCATAATGTCAAAGACTGTTTGCTTATTTATAACAAACTGTCATGTTAGTTGATAGACATACTGACCTTGGAATGTAATAGCTATTACATACAGATTAAGAATTAAAACATCTGGGTCACCTGAAAATGGAAGCTTCCTTCATATACTGTCTGTATAAATCTCTACTTTCATAACACGTATGTCATGTCACACAAAACAACATGAAAAACTGTTGTCTTCAAGTCTACTTACACTATTGTATATTCAACTCTTCTAGGGCATAGTGTATAAAACAGATAAAATCACAATTCAATTCTACACTTACTAATTAAAATATAAAAAAGTATGCAATGGTATAAGCATTTTCTCAGATACACATTCTACTGCCATCTGCAAAGGGTTTACTAAATCTTGAATGGTTATTCAGTGATATGCTTGTACAATGGTACTGCCATTCTATAAACTCAATGATCAGCCTTGAATTAAGAATATTTTTAATATTTCTCTTACCAGCACAGTGAATTTTCCCGTTTCCAATTCTGACTTCAAAGGATCAGTTGTTGGATCGAATCTTATCAGTCCTTCTCGATATCTAGTTATCTAAAGAATTTTGTTTTCTAATCAGAAGTGTGAAATTATATTCTAATAAAAATTTTTTTAAGTTTATAAATGATAATTTAATAAAAAAAGCAAAACAAATATTAATTATCTATGCTGATAGTGCTCTCCAAAGAAATTTTGCTTTACAAAATAAGTAAATTTTATACATAAAATATCCAATTAGACAACTACAAATTTAGAAATTTCAGATTTTTGTAATTGTTTATAAAATATAAAGCTACAATATAAACAATTGTAAAATGGCAACTACTGGAAGACAATTTGAAAGCTGCAATTTTTAAGTGCTTATTCTTTATAAAAATTTCTAAATTTGTTTAAAAAAGATCAATGTTGAATGCTTTCCAAAGAGTGGCTAGAAAGCTACTTGATGTTGCCATCATATAAACTATTCAAATTAATAGCAACTTTAATTTTAAGAATTTAGTTGGCTTAGCTGGCAGAGTATTGAGATGATTTTTCAAAATCAGTAGTTTGAATTCATTGTTTAATAAGACGCTACATCAACAAATATAATTGTAAATAGTTTGTCATAAAAATAATAAAAAAATTTAACTATTATTTTTGATTACTAAATAATCTTCATACATAAAACACATTGAAGCATCTGCATTTTAACAGAGGTTTCAATACTTTGAATAATAAAATTTATTGAATCTACAAGCTAGAATTATCATAAAAATTCACACCTTTCTCACACTTTTCAGCAATTTAATAAACATTTTTGGGCACATTCTGAGGGCCTGAGTCTGGTTAAGCCGATATGAAATTGAACATCTATAGCAGTTTCAAGTATGGAAGATTGCTGATTTTCTTTAATGTCAATTTTATAAGGACATTGTCAGGCTAATTTTATAATATGAATTGTATGATTTTAGAATGCTTTATAACATGACTGCTGCTGATAGATAGATATGTTGTATATATAATCTTGCAGGGATTGCAAGATTTATGTTGAATTAATATATATTTTCCACAGATCATCAATTGTGTTATCTTCCTTAAAGCTGATGGCCTGTTTTCTTAAGGCTGCCTTGTAAATTTCTATCAATGCAAGATATCTAAGCTGTGTTCTATCCACTATTCTGTGTAAAATTTTGGTCTGATTAAATGGACTTCTATCTCTGTCTCTCTGCCATATGCTAATATGGTGATAGATATGAGGTCTATTAGAGATGTTCATTTGGTGTTCCTTTACGTGGCGATATGCCAACGTGTAGCACCCATATACTTTAATTCTCTCTTGATTTTTCTCAACAGAAAGTTAAAGTAAATATAGAATGTGACATTAACTCCTCTATACAGAAAGATAGCCCAAATTACAACATCGACATGGCCTTCAAAAGGAGCACCACCATATTTAATCTTATTAGAAATGCCAAAGACCCACTGATCTGGCATCACTTGCCAGGGAGTATATTCCATCACCTTATGAATGATAGATCCAACAGAAAGTTAAAGTACATGGGAGCCTCATGTCGGAATATTGCCACCATCCTAAAGGAACACCGAATGAACATCTCTAAAGGCCTCGACCTATCAGCATATGCCAGAGACCAAAATGTAGAAGTCCATTTCAACTGGACCAAAATTCTACACACAACAACAGATAGAATACAGCTCAGATAACTTCAGTTGTTGGAAATTTACAAGGCAGCTTTAATCAACTATAAGGACCATAAGGAAACAGGCCATCATCTATAAGAAAGGTAGCAATCTCAAATTCATGGAAAATATACATCCATCCAACATAAATCTTGCAATCCCTGCAAGATTATATATACAACATATCCACCTACCAACAGCAGTCATGTATCCTCCAACTGACAGTGGCAATATAGAAGTTACAAATTGTTTGCTTTTCAAGTGAATGTTTGTTTTACTGGTTTTATTTCTTTATTTTTGATTATTAAGATAGAAATTTTATAAATTGTGAGAGCCGAAATTGGTGAAATATTTTGTTTAAATATTATTTGTAGGAAGAAAAATTTAGAGACAAAACAAAAGTGTTAAAGACAATTAAAACTGGTTCCCACAGACTTACTTCCTTGTTGAAGGCGACACATTGGATGTGTCACCCGGAATCAATGATCAAAAATCAACTATTGGACAGTAAAAAAAAAAAAAAAACTACTAGTAAGGTCATGGAAAAACCAGGACAAACCCCCTAATAAAAAGGAGGGGTTGATGAGTCATTGTTGTCATGCAGTTTTATTCTTGAACTGTGTGTGTCCAGCTGCTTGCCATCGCTCAAGAGAAATCGTTGCTGCTCCAGAAGAAAGAGAGTTCCTACTACCTGAAAATTCTGAACAGATCTTCAATTTCTACAAACTCTTAAGGTATTTATCAATGTGTGAACGATTGTATACTCTCTCTCTTGCAGTCAGGGCCGTGATTGTAATAATAGCATCTGCTAAGCACAAAGAATCTGTATAATGATAAGGTTCACCTTTCTACTTGTCATATTATTAGCATCTGTATATAGCTTGTAACTAGTCTAGAAAAATAAACAGGTATTGTTAATTGTTAACTTCATGCACTTCTTCCAGTTGTCTATCAGGTGTCTCCATCCCGAATCTGGCCGCCTACAAATGTGACTGCTCATGCGCAACAAATAAAATAAGCGGCCATCATGGTCTCTGCGTCTACTCAGAAGACATAGTGGTGTCAGTCCTGATGAATTAGTCATTATAGTCTTTGCCGACATGATGTCGACCCTTTGGTCCTGTGATGCCAAAGCATAGGGGGCACTCTGGCATTGTCACACTGGGGTCAGAAGTGGGATTTTTAAAGCCCCAGGTCCCCCAGAGGTATGAAAACAAAAGGCCAACGTACAAACAAAACCTTTGGGAAATCAATACATACCTGAACCAGTTACCGGTGTTGGAGAAAATACGAATAAAAATCATAAACATTTTCGATCCTTACTAGTTCTTCTTCAGACGATAAAAAGCGACAGAATGTATTGATAGAACAAAAAAAAAAAAAAAAAAAAAAAAAAAAAAAAAAAAAAAAAAAAAAAAAAAAAAAAAAAAAAAAAAAAAAAAAAAAAAAAAAAAAAAAAAAAAAAAAAAAAAAAAAAAAAAAAAAAAAAAAAAAAAAAAAAAAAAAAAAAAAAAAAAAAAAAAAAAAAAAAAAAAAAAAAAAAAAAAAAAAAAAAAAAAAAAAAAAAAAAAAAAAAAAAAAAAAAAAAAAAAAAAAAAAAAAAAAAAAAAAAAAAAAAAAAAAAAAAAAAAAAAAAAAAAAAAAAAAAAAAAAAAAAAAAAAAAAAAAAAAAAAAAAAAAAAAAAAAAAAAAAAAAAAAAAAAAAAAAAAAAAAAAAAAAAAAAAAAAAAAAAAAAAAAAAAAAAAAAAAAAAAAAAAAAAAAAAAAAAAAAAAAAAAAAAAAAAAAAAAAAAAAAAAAAAAAAAAAAAAAAAAAAAAAAAAAAAAAAAAAAAAAAAAAAAAAAAAAAAAAAAAAAAAAAAAAAAAAAAAAAAAAAAAAAAAAAAAAAAAAAAAAAAAAAAAAAAAAAAAAAAAAAAAAAAAAAAAAAAAAAAAAAAAAAAAAAAAAAAAAAAAAAAAAAAAAAAAAAAAAAAAAAAAAAAAAAAAAAAAAAAAAAAAAAAAAAAAAAAAAAAAAAAAAAAAAAAAAAAAAAAAAAAAAAAAAAAAAAAAAAAAAAAAAAAAAAAAAAAAAAAAAAAAAAAAAAAAAAAAAAAAAAAAAAAAAAAAAAAAAAAAAAAAAAAAAAAAAAAAAANGTAATTGGGGTTCCATAATACCACCTTCTCCTCTATACTCCAGATGTTAATTTAGTATCAAAAACGTAAAATATTTGAGTAGCCCAAGACATAGGCAAAGATTGAAGTGCCACAGCACTGGCGAAAATTTAAATTTGCCGACTAGAATTCTTTCGGATGATTGACTTTCGGAAAATCGACACTCTACTGTAATTCTCTTAAAAATTTAAAATAATATTTTAATTAGACTGCTCCCTTAGGTATAATAATTGACATGCATAAGATACTTGTCCTTCTTCTTAGAAATTAATGCAATAGACGCTCTCTACAGATTTGAATATTTCGAGAGCTTCCAGTGTCCTTATTTGGTCGTCATGCATAGATTGTCTTATGATGGAAGCTTGGTCTTCACTTCACTTTGTATAAATCTTTATTTCCGAAGACGGCCTCGGCTCCGCAGAGCACCACCGAGGTTGAGAGCAGAATGTTTACAAGCATAATACATGTAAAACAGGTTACATAACAAGAATATGTTAGATTACAGCTATATGTTTTAGAGTTCAGTTAATGTACTTGGCAAATTATTGACCGCAGAGTAGCCAAATACTTACATAAAATGGAAGCTTATGATGGAAGCTTGGACTAGATGGACTTAGATGTCATTGTCCGTGGCATACCTGGCTAGGGCAGTGTTGTATTTTCTTTTACTGATACCATACTTGTGTTCAGCCAGCCTTATTTTGAGAGATCGTGTGGTGGCGCCGACGTGCTCAAGATCGTGCGGAATCTATTGTCTCTCAGCATAATCTTATAAATGCCAGGAACCCTAAGCATGTCGGTGTTGTCCTTACTGTTTCTAAGGGATGTTATAGATAGTGGGGAACACACTTATATGTTAATCTATCACCTCTGTGATGGGCAATTTCTTTATATAAGCTTTTCATGTTGTGGTTATAATCTAGAACTTATGCGGTGCGTGTTGTAAGTGTTCCCACTTTGCGATACAAGGTTATTGGGTGTCGGAGTACCCCTGTTGGAATAGGCGTTCGCTAATTTACGAATAAGGTGTTTTTTGTAACCATGCATTTTAGCTATGTCCTCAAGACGTTTAAGCTCTTAACGTGTCCTTGTTATTCGTGCAGTGTGTAAAAGCACGTTTGGTTAATGCACGAAAGGCAGCTATTTTGTAGATATATGGGTTGTATGAGTTCACTGGTATAATCAATGGAAGGTGAGATAGTTTATGATAAATATTGGTATGGATAACTCTGTTTATAATACTGATATTGAGATCTAAAAAGTGTGCCCTTGACTTGCTGGCTTGGTCTAATTTTATGGAAAGTCTGTATGGGTTGTTATTCATATGTTCTATGAAACTTTCTATATTTGGTTTTTCTTTCCACAATATAAAAATATTGTCGACGTATCTTCTGTATATGATAATACTAGAAAGGAAAGAAGGTAGGACTGTTTTTTCTAATAACCTAATAACCATTAGGGGATAGGGGACTGCCCATCAGTACACCTCTTTTTTGTCAGTACTTTTTGTAATCATATTGAAAAAAGGAGGAATAGCATAAAATGTGTGCTAGTTCTAAAATATGTTTGCATTGCATAGGTTCATGCAATGCAAACAAAAAATCTACTGCAAGAAATTACATTGGATCATCAAGAAACAACAACGAAATAAGAGTGTACAACTATGCCCACAATTGATTTGTTGGGACAACATATTGCTTCATCCTTCCTCCTTGATGCCTTCAAATATGGACCTATGTTTGCACCCAAACCAAGGGATTGCTACCATGAGGACATCGTACCAAACATTCAGAAGCTCATCGTTGGCATGGATGAATGCCAAAAAGAACTATATCGATGTAAAGTGGTTTTCAAGATAAAATCCTCTAGTGAGATGAGCCAGGAAGAAACCCCATGGAAACTTCTATAGGAGAGCAAAAATGGATGTTGGACAATCATATTGTCATGATAAACACTGATAAAAGTAGATTGATGGTTTTGTTAAAAGAAGCAAGTTATAAAACCCTTATAAACTATTATATCAGAGATATCTGCTGCAAACAGATTCAAAGTAATTATGTCAACAAATTACATAGGAGAGTTGTTAATTTCACACATAGAGCATGCACCAAAAAATTAAAAATTAGCAGGGCTATTATGAGTTTTCCAGATACCCCTAAACTATTTGTATTCGCAAACACACGCAAACCAGCGAACACCATAAGACTTATTGTTGATAAGGCTAAATCACCTACTAGGCTATTAAAACAACATATACATGGTTTGCTCAAAGAACATTTAAAAGCATACAGCTTCTCCATTAGTAACTCTGAGCAGCTTATCAATGAATTGCTGTAGCTACAAGTGATGCAGACTGTTTAACAACATTAGATTTTATTTCTTTATACCCATCAACACACAACCATGTTTTTGTGTATTTAAAGTTTTTTTTGTTAAGTATAAACAATGAACCTACATTTTGCAAACATATTTTAGAACTAGCACACATTTTATGCTATTCCTCCTTTTTTCAATATGATTACAAAAAGTACTGACAAAAAAGAGGTGTACTGATNAGCATGCACCAAAAAATTAAAAATTAGCAGGGCTATTATGAGTTTTCCAGATACCCCTCAACTATTTGTATTCGCAAACACACGCAAACCAGCGAACACCATAAGACTTATTGTTGATAAGGCTAAATCACCTACTAGGCTATTAAAACAACATATACATTGGTAGATTGATGGTTAACAAAACCATCAATCTACTTTTATCAGTGTTTATCATGACAATATGATTGTCCAACATCCATTTTTGCTCTCCTATAGAAGTTTCCATGGGGTTTCTTCCTGGCTCATCTCACTAGAGGATTTTATCTTGAAAACCACTTTACATCGATATAGTTCTTTTTGGCATTCATCCATGCCAACGATGAGCTTCTGAATGTTTGGTACGATGTCCTCATGGTAGCAATCCCTTGGTTTGGGTGCAAACATAGGTCCATATTTGAAAACATCAAGGAGGAAGGATGAAGCAATATGTTGTCCCAACAAATCAATTGTGGGCATAGTTGTACACTCTTATTTCGTTGTTGTTTCTTGATGATCCAATGTAATTTCTTGCAGTAGATTTTTTGTTTGCATTGCATGAACCTATGCAATGCAAACATATTTTAGAACTAGCACACATTTTATGCTATTCCTCCTTTTTTCAATATGATTACAAAAAGTACTGACAAAAAAGAGGTGTACTGATGGGCAGTCCCCTATCCCCTAATGGTTATTAGGTTATTAGAAAAAACAGTCCTACCTTCTTTCCTTTCTAGTATTATCATATACAGAAGATACGTCGACAATATTTTTATATTGTGGAAAGAAAAACCAAATATAGAAAGTTTCATAGAACATATGAATAACAACCCATACAGACTTTCCATAAAATTAGACCAAGCCAGCAAGTCAAGGGCACACTTTTTAGATCTCAATATCAGTATTATAAACAGAGTTATCCATACCAATATTTATCATAAACTATCTCACCTTCCATTGATTATACCAGTGAACTCATACAACCCATATATCTACAAAATAGCTGCCTTTCGTGCATTAACCAAACGTGCTTTTACACACTGCACGAATAACAAGGACACGTTAAGAGCTTAAACGTCTTGAGGACATAGCTAAAATGCATGGTTACAAAAAACACCTTATTCGTAAATTAGCGAACGCCTATTCCAACAGGGGTACTCCGACACCCAATAACCTTGTATCGCAAAGTGGGAACACTTACAACACGCACCGCATAAGTTCTAGATTATAACCACAACATGAAAAGCTTATATAAAGAAATTGCCCATCACAGAGGTGATAGATTAACATATAAGTGTGTTCCCCACTATCTATAACATCCCTTAGAAACAGTAAGGACAACACCGACATGCTTAGGGTTCCTGGCATTTATAAGATTATGCTGAGAGACAATAGATTCCGCACGATCTTGAGCACGTCGGCGCCACCACACGATCTCTCAAAATAAGGCTGGCTGAACACAAGTATGGTATCAGTAAAAGAAAATACAACACTGCCCTAGCCAGGTATGCCACGGACAATGACATCTAAGTCCATCTAGTCCAAGCTTCCATCATAAGCTTCCATTTTATGTAAGTATTTGGCTACTCTGCGGTCAATAATTTGCCAAGTACATTAACTGAACTCTAAAACATATAGCTGTAATCTAACATATTCTTGTTATGTAACCTGTTTTACATGTATTATGCTTGTAAACATTCTGCTCTCAACCTCGGTGGTGCTCTGCGGAGCCGAGGCCGTCTTCGGAAATAAAGATTTATACAAAGTGAAGTGAAGACCAAGCTTCCATCATAAGACAATCTATGCATGACGACCAAATAAGGACACTGGAAGCTCTCGAAATATTCAAATCTGTAGAGAGCGTCTATTGCATTAATTTCTAAGAAGAAGGACAAGTATCTTATGCATGTCAATTATTATACCTAAGGGAGCAGTCTAATTAAAATATTATTTTAAATTTTTAAGAGAATTAGTTGGAAAATTGTTGTTTATATGTTTTTAAATAATTTTTAAAAAACGTTCCAATTTATGCATTCCTATTTTAAAGAATCCTGAGGAAGATCTCCTAAGTAGATCGAAAATGTTAGAGATTGCAATGGATTAACGAATTTGCAGTTAATTATCTTGGAATTTCTGTTAAGGTTCAGTTTGTTGCTATTTTACTAAACTAACTGAACAAATAAATATAAGTTTATCCTACATATAATTTATATTACAGTTTGTATTTTCTTATTTAAGTTATAGTTTGGAATAGTATGGATCAGACTTTCTTGCAATCAAATTCTATTGAAAACAATTATATACTTATATTAATTCTAAACAGCTAAAGTTTTAAAATTATTCGAAAGTTCCTAAATTTAGAAAATTATTTCATTAAGAAACAGGAAAAAAAAAAATCACTACTGAAGTTTAAAGTGAGAAAAAAAGCACAACACTATTTTCCATCCTTCTTATGCTGGTATTTTGAAAAAAAGCAAATTCTTTAAATAATAACTGTTGTAAAAAATTATTTTTAAATTAGAAATAGGAAAAATAAAGAAGCAAACTAATTTATTTACATAGAATTTCTTGGCATACGACATTTTTATGTAAATACCTTTACAGTTAGGTATTCATTTCCACATGTAAATTAGGTCAACGGTATTTAATCAAACAGTTTTTCATTTCTTTCTCAACTACCAGTAAGAGTTCCTCACATAAGCACAATTTTATTCATAAGAAATTACATTGATTCACCTGACCAAAATGTAATGTTTAATAATATTTCTGTTAGTAACATATAATTAAAAAATAATTGAAAATTAATGAAGGAATGTTAACTTGAGACGCTATTTTCAAAATCATTTTTATGTTGGAAGGCTTAAGTTCAATAGTTGGAATGACAGGGAGAAGTGCCACTACAGCAGAAACAGCACTGGGTATATTTTTTCTTCTAATTATTTTAAATGAAATTAAACAGTAAAATAAATGCAATAGGGCTAATCTACATTAAAAAAGCTTCAAAATAACATATAAATTAATAAGTTCTGGAAGTGAGGATTGGATAAAGGTCCAGACAGTGGACAGATTGATTCCATTGTCAACAGCTAAGCAATTTCTAACTTAAAATTTACAGAAGCAATTACACTGGACAACAAAAAAAAAAAAAAAATGTTTTTGAATGTTTCCTTTATTTCACGAGTGAAATCTTACTAATTTTGGGGTGAGAAAATTGAATATGACAACGAAAAATTTTTATTAGCTCTAGTTTCTGTGGTATACAATAGGTAATTTTAACAGCATAAGAGAAAACAATACATTTTAATTACATATGCTAACAACATTGAAAGTGCTTTTGAATTTTTTTAAAATTACAGTAACATTCTAAGAGTTCTAAATTAATAGAAGAATACCTGGCAGGTGGTTCGGTGTGAAGAGAATCATGTGGTGACTTCATGAGATCGTTTTCTTTTGGCTTGCCTCTTGTGAGTGAGTTCTGGTGCATCCGTACACACAGACCAGCAGTAATCCGTAAGCATTGCTTCATTCCAATTGCCCTGATATCTTTGTTTCAATACAGAAATATCATGGTGGAATCTTTCCCCATGTTCATCATTGACAGCTCCACAACTAGGAGGGAAAAAGTCTAGGTGGGAATGGAGAAAATGGATTTTGAGAGATGTTGCAACTGAGTTGATGATATTTTTCCAGAAGTATCATCACCAACTGAGTGTAGTTGTTGTCTCTTTTGTTGCCTAAGAATCCACGAATAACTCCCTTTAAGACTTCCTGAGCTTCCTTTTCTTTTCCCTCCAAAACTTGATCAAACGTGGGATCCTTTACAAGTTTTCGAATTTGTGGCCCAACAAAAATACCTTCCTTAACCTTTGCATTACTCAATCTAGGAAATTTGTCTCTTAACTACTTAAATGCCTGTCCTTTCTGGTTTATACCTTTGACAAAAGTTTTCATTAAACCCAGCTTGATATGAAGGGGTGGAAGAAGAACATCTTTTGGATCCACGAGAGGCTCGGCAACGATATTTTTCTCGGTAGAGTCAAGATTTCTTGCAGGCCAGTCCACTTGAATGTAATGTGATTTCCTATCTATACTGTCCCAAATACATAAAAAAGCAACAGTATTCAGTGTACCCCAGTTGCATTCCTAAGAGTACAACAATGACTTTTAGATCACCACATATTTTCCACTTGTGCTCAGCATAATTGATTGAGTCAAGGAGGACTGTCATGTTTGCATAAATATATATTCTATAATAGAGTGTAGTTTTATGCTGATCTGAGGAGTTTTACAGGAAAAACACCAACGAAAATTTGAAATAATTGAAGATGCACTATTTTGTAATGAAACATTTTTTTTACAAATTTTACTATAAAAGCTTTCTCATATATTTTGTATTATTTAGATTGTCAATCATTTTAAATTATAATTTAAAATGAATAAAAGTTTTAAATCTTTTGCAGACCACTGGTTGGGAACTGCTGCTCCAAAGCAAGAGCTAATCAGTCATTTTTATAGTGATTTTTGAATTTAGCAGATGAAAATACATAAGAATATGCTAATTTTGAGCTCGAAACAAAATCATTGTTGTCCAGTGTGATCGGTTATCTGAAAAAATCATCCAAACAATCCCAGTCCTGAATTGTTTTGGATAATCAATGCTCTACTGTATTAAAGTTATTAATACATTTGTTGTTCCTGTACTCACATATTTGTTTGGAGTTATACACTGGACACACTCAAATCTAGACCAAATCCAAAGGAGAACAAGAACAACACTTAAGCATAAACAATATCATCTAAAATAATTTATAGAAAGCCTAACTCATCCTTGAAAAGAAGATGGCCTGACTAATATAGTTAACCTGTACTATATATTCAAACACCGTGGGAGGGTTTCCATAAAAAACAAGAAACATCAAGATTACATAAAGCTATAATTCTGATAGACAGTATCCACATACCTTTAAATTTACACTCTGAGTACCTGGACATAGCTCAACACATAAATAGCATAGACACCACTAAGCAGTCATGGGCCCAAAAAGCACTTTATGCAGGCATGCCTACAACCTAGCTCAGGACTATGTTGACAAAACTGCATCAANCATGAGTGAAATCTTACTAATTTTGGGGTGAGAAAATTGAATATGACAACGAAAAATTTTTATTAGCTCTAGTTTCTGTGGTATACAATAGGTAATTTTAACAGCATAAGAGAAAACGATACATTTTAATTACATATGCTAACAACATTGAAAGTGCTTTTGAATTTTTTTAAAATTACAGTAACATTCTAAGAGTTCTAAATTAATAGAAGAATACCTGGCAGGTGGTTTGGTGTGAAGAGAATCATGTGGTGACTTCATGAGATCGTTTCTTTTTGGCTTGCCTCTTGTGAGTGAGTTCTGGTGCATCCCTACACACAGCTCAACAGTAATCTGAAAGCATTGCTTCATTCCAATGGCCCTGATATCTTTGTTCCAATACAGAAATATCCTGGTGGAATCTTTCCCCATGTTCATCATTGACAGCTCCACAAGTAGGAGGAAAAAAGTCTAGGTGGGAATGGAGAAAATGGATTTTGAGGGACATGTTGCATCCAAGTTGATGATATTTTTCCAGAAGTATTGTCACCAACTGAGTGTAGTTATCGTCTCTTTTGTTGCCTAAGAATCCATGAATAACTCCCTTTAAGGCTTCCCAGCTTCCTTTTCTTTTCCCTCCAAAACTTGGTCAAACACGGGATCCTTTTACAAGTTTTCAAATTTCAAAGTTTTCAACAAAAATACCTTCCTTAACCTTTGCATTACTCAATCTAGGAAATTTGTCTCTTAAGTACTTAAATACCTGTTCTTTCTGGTTCATACCTTTGACAAAAGTTTTCATTAAACCCAGCTTGATACGAAGGGGTGGAAGAACATCTTTTGGGTCCACGAGAGGCTCGGCAATGGTATTTTTCTTGGTAGGAGTTAAGATTTCTTGCAAGCCAGTCCGCTTGAATGTAATGTGATTTCCTATCCCTACTGTCCCACGTACATAAAAAGCAACAGTATTTAGTGTACCCCAGTTGCATTCCTAAGAGTACAGCGATGACTTTTAGATTGCCACATATTTTCCACTTTGCTCAGCATAATTGATTGAGTCAAGGAGGGCTGTCATGTTTGTATAAATAAATATTCTATAATAGAGTGTAGTTTTATTATATGCTTATCTGAGGAGTTTTACAGGAAAAATGCCAATGAAAATTTGAAATAATTGAAGATGCACTATTTTGTAATGAAACATTTTTTTACAAATTTTACTATAAAACCTCTCATATATTTTGTATTATTTAGATTATGTCAATCATTTTAAATTATAATTTAAAATGAATAAAAGTTTTAAATCTTTCGTGGACCATATTTTAGCTCTTGCGGACCACTGGTTGGGAACCGCTGCTCCAAAGCAAGAGCGAATCGGTCATTTTTATAGTGATTTCTGAATTCAGCAGTTGAAAATACATATGATGATGCTAATTTTGAGCCCAAAACAAAATCATTGTTGTCCAGTGTTATTAATTGGGACATTATCACAATGCTGGGCTGCAATTTTTAATTATACAACAAATTTATTTAATTTAAAATATACGCTCTTGATTTTGGTAGTGTCTTGTCCCTGTACATCATACTTTTCCTGTTAACAATAGAGCCATGCTAGTCATCTATTTGTGCTCTGGAGAAAAATTTGAATCAAAATCATGTGATATCCAATCTAAACTAAAAGTTTGTATACAGTTAATTGGAGCCTCTTGCCCCAAGCTTTCTATATCAGGTCTCAACTTTCATCTAACTAACTCTGTTCTAAAGATTATGGAAAGACAGAAAACAGACAGATGGATGCCAGTGGGAATTTATAGGTCTGCAATTTTCAAATTGCAGCCCAATTATAAATAAATGAAATTCATTGACAATTTAAATTTCAAAATTCAAGCTGTCAACTTCTAATTGTTCTGGCCATTCTCCCTTACGATCACCCAACATTCTTTACAGCAATTATAAATAAGAGAATGAAAAATGTAACTATAGCCAGAACTAAATTTCCTGATTTATTAAAAAGGTATTTTATTTCAATCTGGTATAAAGTAAACATTAAGAAAATGTATAAATGAATTTTTGAATAATTGGATAGTTGGTTAGTGTTTTTTGTCATAAGAGCCACACAGGCGATGCTGCACCAGAATTTCTGTATAGTTTTAAAACTGATAAATAAAACATGTAAGTATAAATTAATATATAACTGAGGTTTTATTATATAAGATGCAAGAAGGCTAGTGATTGCAACAGACCAATCTCATTCCTGGAAAAAATTATAGTGTTAATTCAGTATGTTACATTGAAACCCTCAAGAAAAGAATGAGAATTCTAATTTCTTTTTCAATAAGAGAAACTGCCATTAAGTTTCAACATGATCGTTTCAACATGATCATTTCAGGCCTCACAAGTGATGCGATAACTGACATCACAGTGTTTGCTGGGGTTCACAATGTTACCACATCAAGCATACAGCCTGGATCTTGTTTCTAGTGATTTCCACTTTTATTCAAATTCAAAGATCTTAGCCCCTTTAGTTTCCACCAATTTTTAATTTTAATGTAATTAAACATAAAAAATACTTAAAACAGTAAAAAAACGAAAGAAATGCATTAATTTTGAAGAGAAAGCTTCAAAGTTTAGCTTCCATTGTCTCACCTTTCCGCGAAATCTGACGCTGATGAGTACAGTAATACCCCAAACTTACGCGATAGGTGGGACCGAGCGGTAACCGCGTAAGTCGAATTCGCGTAAGTCGGGGTATAATTTCGCATATAAATACATACAAATAATTTTTAATTGGGGCCGGAGACTAAAGAAAACAATAATTTAGAAAAAAATGTTTAATAAAATCTTAGATAATACATATGTATAACAAATTAGGCCTATATTATTTTACAATTTTTCACATTTACTTGATTATTACGCCATAATTTTAACATTGTTTCCATCTCAGCGATAATACTGTGACGTTTACGAATGATGCTTGAATTTAAAGATTGAGCATTTTTCACAGCTTCGAGAATTTTTTCTTTGCCTTTTATAATTGTTCTGACCGACAATTCTGGTAGATCAAACTTCTTTGCCAATTCACAAATTTTCATTTTTGTATCAAAGTCTTTAATAATGGGTACGTTCTTAAAGTCAAACGAGTTAAACGCGTTAGTAACAAATCGTTCGAAAAGTCTAACAAAATAGGAATGATGATGACGTCATTCTTGTTTAACTCGTTTGACTTTACGAATATACCCAACGTTAAATTTACATTCCAAAGATAAAGTTTTTCTTTTCTTGTTTGATGCAGAAGAATTAGTTCTACTTCGTTTGGATGACATAGTAAAGTCTCTCGAGTCTCCATAGATATAACAAACACAGAAATAAATAACACAAAATAAATTGTAGCTATGTGTCGATTCCGCATGACATATCCGAACATGTAAGCTGAACAATAGTGTGTGGGGGAGTGAGTAATCAAGGGTTGCGTGGCGCTCATACAAAAGATGAATCGACGAGATTTGAAAATCGCGTAAGTCAAGGTATTACTGTAATTGTGTTTACAACTGGATGACCTTGAGAACATCTGGTATCATCGTTCGTGGGACATTCTCAAAATCGACAGGAGGTGGAGGGTTTAAAGTAGGGTGAATACTAGCTGGTTGTATATTTTTAAATATTTAAAAAAAATTACGCTTTTTATTGCAATTTCCGACTCCTCGATTTAATTAAACATATATATAATAAAATACATTAATTAAAAAAATTAAAAACTATTGGAGGTCGTTTTTGACATCAGAAACTAGCTTTAAATAACTTTACCGAAGTAAAATCCGTGCACTAGAACTTTAGAACGATAAATGAAATTTGATAAAAAAATCCCATTAAAAAACACAGTAGAGTGTTGTTTATCCGAAAGTCGGTTATCCGAAAAAATTCCATTCGGCAAATTTAAATTTTTGCTAGTGCTGTGGCACTGCAATCTTTGGCTATATCTTGGGCTACTCCAATATTTTTTTTGTTGGTGTGTGTGTTTTAGCTGGCAGCACTGGCACTTTTGTGTGGTGTTTTTCTGAGGACTGTGTGGGGTGCTGAATCGAACGTTTTGATACTAGATCAACTTCTAAAGTATATTTTTTTTTTGTTTTTATATTTTTCAATATATTTATTTTGTTTGTACAAAATATAGAAATAATTTTTAACGATACAATAGCCACGATTATTATTTTAAAAAGTTTACGTTAGGCTTAACATTGATGAAAATTCAATGCGAAGAGACACGCAACAGAGAAAAATTTCAACACGGGATAGGTTAATATATTTTTTCGTACATAATCGGTTATCCGAACAACCCCAGTCCCCAATTGATTTGGATAAACGACACTCTACTGCAATTAAGCGTTAATCGTGTGTCATTAAAGTTAGATTAAAATCGCGATAAAATTTTTTGCACGGGAAACAAATTTTTTTAAAAATTTGGAGACTTAAAAAACATCCAAAAATAAAAAATTTTTTCGGAGCACCCAAACGACTGAGTTTTATGTAACGCTATGGGACCTGCTCGAGTTAACTCAGGCTAGAAACTTAATGAGTTAGGGGCTAAAACTTCAGCTTTGACAAAGTTGTGTCACTCACTTAAAACTAAAGTATGCCACACTGATTTTGGGTGAAAGGAATAGTGTTAATAAGGACAAAATTCAGAAACTTGTTAAATGCTGGCATAAGTGTACTGAAGATGGAGGAGATTATGTGTTAAGTTATTATCCAGAGTTGCAAATAAAGATTTAAGATATATTTACTTTCTGTTTCACTTAAATATCTTACTTCTTTAATTTTTTATTTAGGTAGAGGCAAAACTTTTCTGCCTGTCTTTATGAAATAATAATTATAAAAAAATTTAAATGTGTAAATGTTTTATTTCTTTAAACTGTTGTATTTAAAACAATATACTATAAATGATAAAAATCATTATCATTGGCATTATTATTATTGTTATTGAGAATTTTAAAAGATCATTAATACATTAGTTGGCATAATTATAGCATTTATAATAATCTTATTACAATTTACGATAAAAATTTTGTTTTAAACTGCTTAATTAATGGAAGGCAGTTTTTAAATTAATAATGCTTCATAATATTATCAATTTGAAAGTTTTTTAAAATCCATTTATTGGTTCAAATCACCAATTTCAATTTAATAACTGTCAAACAACACAGTAATGAATTGTGATTTGCAATTTTCATTAGCATGAGTTTGCATTTAAGAATTTTATTCAAATTAATATAAGTTGTCATTTCCAATTAATAAAAAAATGTATAAAATAAGTAATTATTTATCGCAAAATTGTCACAATGCTGGGCTGCAATTTTTAACTTATTTAATTTAAAGTATCTGCTCTCCACCTGAAATTAGTAATGTCTGCCCCTGTATTTCATACTTTCCTGCTAGTAATATTCATGCCAGTCATCTAACTCCTTTCAGAAGAAAATTTTTGAATTAAAATAATTGACTTCTGGTGCAAACCAGAAGTTCATATATAGTTAATCAGGGCCTCCTGCCCCTAAGCTTCCCATATCTGGTCTCGCTTTCATCTAACTCTGTTCTCAAGATTAAGGAAGGACAGATAAAAAGATGAGTGGGAATAAATAGGTCTACATTTTTTTCAAATTTTAGCTCAAAGACTGACTTATTTTTCTATAAAGCTATTCTTTATAGTATGAAATCAATTGCTGCATTAAAACATTTATTCAATTTAATAGTTAAATATATTCACTGATTTATCCCCTCTCTGTAAATGCTAATATCAAATCAGAATATTTAAAATTTGATCATATTTATTATTTAATATTTCTACCATATTTCTACCACTGCTCTATTACAGCAGCATTTTTATGATCTCTAGTTTAAAATTTGTTACATCTATACAAAAATTAAAATGAATTTCTTGGAATGAAAGAAACCTTAACAGCGACATTGTTGAAAGTGATACCACTGTACGAAATGCTACATAAAAAATACATGTTTGCTAAGCAATGTAATACTCTAAAATATAATATAAGAGGGATTATTATATATAATAGTAGTAAAAATGTAACATATGTATTAAATTGAAGAGATAAGTTACATTAAAATGTTTTAACTGAATATCAAGAAAAAATAAAATCTAGCTAATATTTTTTGTACTTAGATTAGTAAGGATTATACTCAACATATAGTCAGTTTATATTTCAAGTTTACATATTTACAAGCAATTATAAAGATAAAAGAATAAAGAAAAGTTATGAAAAAATAGAATAACAGATGAAAATAGATAAAGTTGAATAAAAAAAAATATTAGAATTACAAAAATCTATTTATCAAACAATTCCTTCTTCTCAAATCTACATTATAAAAATAAAATATTCNAACTCTTGCCACATTGCCACAAAATAGAACCACTCCGGTTAAAGGTTTGAAGAGTATTTTATTTTATTGTATTTAAACACCGGTGTGTAAAGAGATTGTATTCACATTGTGGTTGTCAGTAAAGGGTAAATTGCAGAATTTGTGTATCAGAAAATAAACTTTATTTAATTAAGATTGTATTTTTTGAATCAGATAATGGGCAGCATTATTATTTTGATTAGTTTCTCCAGTTATAGTATATTTACATATTAATATAATTAACTGCAACTAAACTATCAATATATACAAATTTCTTTACTGATTACTTGATATGATTCATTATAAAATCTGGAACTGATTATATTATGCTTAATGTCTGATTTTTATTTATTTGTTATTCTTATTTATGAGTTTGTATAAAATTATGCTTCTGACACAATATAGTGCTATAAATTAAGACACTTGGCGGATTTTCTCATCAACTAAATAAAGATGAGAAAATCCGCCAAGTGTCTTAATTTATAGCACTATATTGTGTCAGAAGCATAATTTTATACAAACTCATAAATAAGAATAACAAATAAATAAAAATCAGACATTAAGCATAATATAATCAGTTCCAGATTTTATAATGAATCATATCAAGTAATCAGTAAAGAAATTTGTATATATTGATAGTTTAGTTGCAGTTAATTATATTAATATGTAAATATACTATAACTGGAGAAACTAATCAAAATAATAATGCTGCCCATTATCTGATTCAAAAAATACAATCTTAATTAAATAAAGTTTATTTTCTGATACACAAATTCTGCAATTTACCCTTTACTGACAACCACAATGTGAATACAATCTCTTTACACACCGGTGTTTAAATACAATAAAATAAAATACTCTTCAAACCTTTAACCGGAGTGGTTCTATTTTGTGGCAATGTGGCAAGAGTTTGCCTTGGTCTTCCAAATCTTTCTGATCGCTTAAAATATTTTGACCACATTCTCTGCTTTAAATACTTCAATGGTCTAATTTTAAATTACTGGCTAGGTCTCCGCATCCCTACTGTAAGAACCCGTAATACATCATGCTTCTTCATCCCATTTTTTCGCCTTTCTCTTTCACAAAAATCTTTTTTTTTTTTACCGTATAGCATCTCACATACAGCCTGTTGAACCTTACCTATATCATGATTTTAATTTTTTAAAAAATAAACGTAAATCTATTTTATATAATATATAATGTAACTGTTGTTTTACTTTTTTTACAATTTTTTTATGTCTGTTTTATATTTTAAAATCATTTTATTGGGGATCATTTTTTTTTTGTTATTAGGGGGTGGAATACAATCGTCTCTGATGTTTCCAATTAAATGTAAATAAATAAATAAAGCACACCTTAAGATTTTGGCACATTACAAATATTTAATACTCTCAGTATGATCAAAAACATTTGCTAGAGTCATCTTCAGGCTGTTCAATCTCACATTTTTACCTTCATGAAAATACACAAATTGAGGGATTCCCTTTGCCTAGTTGTGGACAAGGCTGCCTCACCAACCACAAAAATTGAGGAGAATTCTTCATGGATACATTTCTAGTAGGATAAAAACATATTACTGTGCAACAATGGATCCAAGGGACCTACTGGAATGTCTATATAATATCCTCCTAATACAAAGTAAATATGTCACCGTGCTTCACTATGAGTCACAGTATCCTTGCAAACTAAAAAACTCTCTCTTTCATAACCTTATCTTTGAGCTAGCATACAAGATGTACTACTCACCTTTGAAGGAAAACATGCTTGCAGGGAATGGGGTGTCTATGGGCAGCCCCTTATCTGGTCATGTGAGCTGATAATCAGAGAACTTGAGTAAAATGTCTTATCTTCATACATCCAGAATACAATCTTGTACAAGGTAAGTGAACAACATCCTTACAATATGGTACCAAAAACCTGACCTAAAAGGCTTCCTAATCAACAACAACCCATATGGCCTTTTGCCTTAAGCTTGAATAAAAAAGTTTTCATTCTTTCCAGCTCCTGGATATCTTGTTTACTTTCTATAGTGGAAAAATATTCACCAAGATCTACAGTAAGTCTACCCATCACCCTTTGTTTATAGAGTGAAAAAAAACTTTAGAGTTTTTTTTCACTCTAGATGAATTAATTTCAAACTAGATGAATTAATTATAATAAATATCAAAAAACTTTAAATTCAGTAAAAATAAACATTTATTAATGAAATGGAAAGGTTCAATCTAAAGATGGCCATTCAACCTAGTTGAAAACATTTGTTCCATTAATAAACATTCTATTTTTACCGGATTTCAGATTTTTGATATTACTGTATATTTCCGCAGATAAGACGACCTTCAGATAAGACAAGGTATAAATTTTCGTCAAAAGTTTTATAGTTTTAGCATATATCTGTCCTATAAGACAATCCCCAAACTATCAACAACCTATGAATTTACTTTAGATCAGCGATCATCATCTGGATACTAATACTGTATAGTGTATACAGAATTATGCCCTATTTGTAATTTTTCAAATAAAAAAAATTTTATTTTCTTGCATCTGGCAGCATGCCTTGCTATTGTTGCAAACATTTCTACTGATTTGGGCATTCAGGTAAATGACCTATTCATGAAAACGTCATATGGGCTATTCTATTTTGTGGACACCCTACTCCCTACTAGTAAATAATTACGGTTTGTCCGTTTTTTACAATGGTTTTAATTTATATAAATTTCAATCTAATTTTTTTTGTATCTGTCCTATAAGACTACCCTAGATTTTGGGGGCCTTCTTTTATCTTTTATGATTCAACTATCGTCTTATCTGCAGAAATATACGGTAATTGTTTCAAGTAGAGTCTCAAGACCTTATAATATCGAAACAGCTACCTTCTTTGCCTTGAGAAAGCAATCATACATTTATCCAATGCGATTCACAAGCTTAAGGAGTTTGATACATCAGGAAAATAGCAAATGAACTCAGATACACTATAAGTATGATTGATACTCTGATCAAAAAATATGAGGCTGTCCCTTTGAATGTAGCACATGACAAAAATACTAGTTTCAAAGCTGTCAAAATATAATCATTCTTTGTGGAAAGTATTCAAAGAGTTAGCCACAATCAATCAGTTCAGTCTTGGATACATGCCTGCCTAAGAAATGGCAAAGATCACACTGACAGAAAACACTTCCTAGGAATCTACAACACTCCCCTGAAAGACAGAAGGACAACATCATGCTCCTTCATCACAAGGTTAAAAAAAAACAAAGCCAATGTAAGAAAAGGGAACTCACCATTGCACTTGTCGTATATACAAAGGAAAATGAGGATAAAGTCAACTTCAGAGAGGCCAAGCTCTTAAGAATGATAAGGGACACTGCCAACCTAAAGGAATTGGAAAGACTCAAAATTTATAAGTCATTCCTAAAAGGAGGGCTATCAATCACAACGACATTGAAATGATCCCAAACACATGGAAATTGTGCTAGGAAATATCTCAATTATTTTAACATTGGCCAGTCATCATGACAATCTGTTTTGTTTTATCATCATCACTAGTTTTACTTGTTTGACAATATACCATATTTACTTGCATATAAGACAATCTTGCATATAGGACAATGTGTGTTTTTGGAGATCAAAATAAAGAAAATTATATTTTCATAATTCTTTTCGTCCGATGGTCCCTTTAAATTTTTTGAACAATTTGAAGATTAAGTTCACCCAATTTGGGAACACCATTTATTAGTTTGTGCTTTAGACAATACATTCCTGGCGACCGACCTTCCTTTCTAGGCTACTAGCTGCCAAAAAACTAAAAAAGTCCTTTAAAAACACAAAAATTTCTCAATTAAAAATACAAATATTTTCTTAAAATAGGAACTGGTGGCATACGAATGTCTTCCTGTTATCATCTATCAGCAGAAACAACCCAAGAAGGTATAGAAGCATCTGTATATTTAAGTGTGTAATGCATTAAGAGTTTCATTCTCTTAATATTAAAATTGTACATAGACAATATATATACATTAACACCTTAGAGCGAGTGCAAGCCTATTTACAAATTATTTGCAATTCTGATAAATTTGTTTTAATCCATAAAAAAAACTAAATTTTTTCAGTTTTTTGCAATTATCACATGACTTAGTAATAGGGTTTCTTAAACGAGATCCCAGGATCCTGATTGTTTTTTTAACCCGAGAAATCCCACAAATTTCTTAAAAATTCACTTTTTTCTTATTTTGTGTTAAGGTTGAGGAAATTTTGCAAACAAAGTATAATTAACACAAACTGTCAGAATACATTTGTATTTATTAATTTTAAATCTACTTATTAGTTTTTTTTAAATTTTTCCTTGTTATGGCATGTTACAAATGGTCAATAATCAGTATGTAGCTTATTTGTGGCAGGACTCTGAAAATTCTTTACTTGTCGGAACCTGTAATATCTGGAATAATTGTGCTTATACTGTCTTAATTTTTAATTAGTGATATGCTGGATCGTTAAAAATGTATATTCGCAGATACAGATCATTGGTGTCTAGATCCGCTGATACAGATCTCAACTTTCGTACTCAGTCGGCGCCGGTGCATGTGACCTTGGACCGATAGTTGACGCTTTGCATTAGTAAAGCGACGTGTTTTGACTTGTACCACGCGTGTTTTTGTTTATAGTTTAGTGTGACGCAGAATAGCATAGATTATGTTTGTATTTTCAGAGAGTGTTGAGTTAAATTAAAATAAAAACAATGTAGACAAAAAAGTTTAGTAGTGTAATATGGAAATATTTTATGATAGTAAATGAATTTTGCATGATAAAATTTTTGCAATGTGAATGTGCCAAATATGTGATTTTAAGAAATAAAAAGTGATTTGAATTGAAGTTATTAGTATTTTATTGCTACCTATCTTTAAAATTTCATATAAGTAATGAAATTCATTAAGATAAAACATCTGTTCAAGATCTGCTAAAAAGTAACGGATAGGAATACGGATCTTTTTTTCCCCTTGGATACGGATACCCGGCACATCACTATTTTTAACCATGCCCAGTAGCTTCGATAACTGCATAACACCAGGTTGTGCAAATTGGGCAAGGATACAAATGAGTACAAAGTCTGCAAGTATAAAGTTTTTCTTCATAAACCTGATTATTAAAGCAAAACGAATTGCCAAATTATTGGGCTATAAGCTTGATGTTGCTATTAAAGCAGACGAGGTAGACAAATTGAGAATACTAGAGAGCAAAAGAAGTACTACAACCTTGAAAATTAACTCAAAATCTTCCAGGCTACAAGTGAAAAAAAAACACATAACATCTGTCTTCTCTTAAATGCATTAAAGACGATTCCACTAACATCAATTATATAGAAAAGGACATTCTCGGTAGCAGGACCAGGACTTTTCATTCCTAAAATAAGAATCAGATTGACTGATCGGAGTATTGACCATCTTTGCTTTTTAAAATCTTATTATAAAAATTTACAATAATATTTTGTATTATGTNGGCAGTTTTTAAATTAATAATGCTTCATAATATTATCAATTTGAAAGTTTTTTAAAATCCATTTATTGGTTCAAATCACCAATTTCAATTTAATAACTGTCAAACAACACAGTAATGAATTGTGATTTGCAATTTTCATTAGCATGAGTTTGCATTTAAGAATTTTATTCAAATTAATATAAGTTGTCATTTCCAATTAATAAAAAAATGTATAAAATAAGTAATTATTTATCGCAAAATTGTCACAATGCTGGGCTGCAATTTTTAACTTATTTAATTTAAAGTATCTGCTCTCCACCTGAAATTAGTAATGTCTGCCCCTGTATTTCATACTTTCCTGCTAGTAATATTCATGCCAGTCATCTAACTCCTTTCAGAGGAAAATTTTTGAATTAAAATAATTGACTTCTGGTGCAAACCAGAAGTTCATATATAGTTAATCAGGGCCTCCTGCCCCTAAGCTTCCCATATCTGGTCTCGCTTTCATCTAACTCTGTTCTCAAGATTAAGGAAGGACAGATAAAAAGATGAGTGGGAATAAATAGGTCTACATTTTTTTCAAATTTTAGCTCAAAGACTGACTTATGCTATTAGTCGATTCCGCATGACATGTCCGAACATGTAAGCTGAACAATAGTGTGGGGGGAGTGAGTAATCAAGAGTTGTGTGGCGCTCAAACAAAAGACTTAAAAGTAAAGCCTTCTTTTAAATATAATTTCTTCATATTTTTGAATATAAAAGATATTTTTCATTCATTTATTTATCAAATATTCAGAGAGAAAACAGAAAAAAATGTTATCTATAATAAAATATTTAACAACAGTTTTGCACATATTTGTCTGGTTTATTTATAATTATTCAGGGAATACATAGTACTCAAAATATGTTTTATACTTGTGCAATTTCTTAAATTCTGTCAATATGCACGACAAATGGAATATTTGAAATTTGGAGCAATAGCAAATTATAATATTCATGCAAAAGCCATTAAAAAAGAAAAAAATCTACCACAGGCAAGCAAAAACTAATACTACTACTACATTTTAATATCGATTTCAAGCATATCAAAATGATAATTTTAATAGTAACTTAAAATTTATTTTCATACCTCATGCATTTCGTAGAGAGATAATGCTCTACGAACATCAAACTTCCTGGCCATCATGAATTTCACAGCAGTGCTCCAAGATAAAGGACCAACATTTTGATGCAATCTCAGTTCATTGACAACAGATATAAACTCCTTAACAGCCTTAAAAAAGAAATAAATCTATACAAAAAGCATCTAAATTCATTTAACATATAAACATTTTATTACTTTCATATGCAATCAAATTTATTAAAATACTAATATTTTCATCATGCTATTAACTAATTAACACAAAATTAAAACATTATTATGTAACTTATATTCAATAATTTATAATAATTAAATGTAATATGTCTTCTTATTCTTAAAAGAAAACAATTATAATCAATTAATTTCATTCTTACAGTTAAAACTGAACAGAAACATACTCGGCAAAATAATTAATCAAATAACTAACACCTTATTCGCTGCCTTACAGTTAACATCGATCTACATTTCTTTTAAAATTATTATCTTTGTAATGAATTTAGAACAAAAAGAAACATTCTCATTACAGACAAAGTTATAAGCAGTGTAATATGCTACATTTTGGGTCTGTAATAAAACTGTTTCTCAAAACTTTTAATGAAAACAGACACTATTTTCTAAGCTATATAAATGAAACTGCTTTCTTCAGAAAGCAAATTTACTTATTAAACATTATTTACCTATTTTAGGTCATCTTCAACTTGAAATCACAAATGTTTGAAAATGGAACATAGATTATAAAGTTAACATAAATCAAATACTAATATTTAAAATTTCATATGTAATTAATGAGGAAGGTTGTGCCGTGCTTATCACACTTAGTTTTCAATGATATTGTTTGTGTGGATTAGTCTTGTTACAGATAGAAAGCATTACTAAACATTAAAAAATTGAAGTTAATCCAATCGGAAATATACTACACCGGGTTAAAGTACAACCGGCAAAGGGGCGCATGCGTGAATGACGACATGAATCCATGCGATAGAATTCTTAATGGTATTCTAATATGAATTGAATTTGAATTGCATTCAATTAACAGTCGTATGTTACCTGAAGAAGAAGTGTCAAGTTCAAAAACGTTCGTAACACTCTGTTTACCGAGAAGCACATCGGCAACAGGTTCCTGGTACGTTGTTTATTGTTTAATTGAAGTTAAAAAATTCCGAGCGACTTATGAGTATGCTTCACAGAATCTTTCAGTGAAGACTTTGCAGCTTAACTGATAATTATTAGATTGCAGGTGTGTCTCTATGAATAAACTTTTTTCTTGAATCAAAGCAATTTTTACATAAAACATTTGTAAATTATTGGGTTTATAATTTCATCTATTTATTTTCTATTAAAAATGTGTATTATCTACAAATAAGTAAGACAAAACCTTTCACACTTCGTTTCTAGCAGTTTAATCACTAAGTACAAACGTTTTAGGCCATTTTAAATGGCCTTCTTCAGATACAATAAGAAATTGACAACAGAGATAAGTCACCCTTACCAAAGTACAGTGGTACCTCAGGATACGAACGCCCCATCATACAAAATTTTCAGGATACGACACGAAATTCGAACATATTTTTGCTCCACGATACGAACAAAAACTCACCATACGATGTTACATTATTTCGCAGCGCCATTTTTTATTCATTTCTGTTCATTGGTCTCAGTCTGCGTGTTTGCTTCATCGTGGCAGGATCTTGCTCGATAAAGGAAATCTTGAGGCATTATTAGAAAGTGACTGATTTTATTGAAAATAAACATCCCAAAAAGGTTCACACTAGCTGTTTTGCTGCTCAGAGTAATGACATTTGCCTAAGTAATTTTAGAAACATTTTAAAAAGCAGGCAAAGCCAAACCTCTTTGGATAGATATTTTACCAAGCAACCTCTATCCAGTGAAAGTGAAGGAAAGAAAGCAAAAAGCAGTGAATAAAAATTAAAAAAAAAAAAATATATATATATATAAAACAACACTAATTTTTTAAATCTTTTCTAAGTTATTTTTAAGTTATTGTTACATTATGTTATGTAAGTTAAGTTTTAGTATCATTTCCCTTCTCAATCTCTTCTGCCACCAGTTTACACCCCCACTGTTGTCTATCCTCAAAGATAAAATGCAAATAAAACTACATTTTTTTAATCAATTATTATTCTATTATGGTTACAGTAATACCCCGAACTTAGGCGATAGATGGGACCGAGCGATAACCGCGTAAGTCGGGGTATAATTTCGCAATTTGTGTAAAATCCAAGTCAGTTGTATATAAGCTAATAAATGTTCTCGTTAATCTTATCTCGTCTTTTGATTCGTTCACAGTTACAAGAAATCACCACATAGAGTCTATCAAGTCTCCGTAGATATAACAAACACAAAAATAAATTGTAGCTATGTGTTGATTCCACGCGACACGTCCGAACATGTAAGCTGAACAATAGTGTGGGGGGAGTGAGTAATCAAGAGTTGTGTGGCGCTCAAACAAAAGACGAATTGATGAGATTTGAAAATCACATAACTCCAGGTTCGCGTAAGTCGAGGTATTACTGTATTTATACATTTACAACTACAAAATGCATTTTTCAGTGTTTTCCTTACTATAGTTATTTCTTTAATGTACTACTTAGCTTTAATTTGAGTGTTATTTTCGTGTTTGGAACGAATTATTTGGTTTTACATGTAATCGTATGGGAAAAAATTATTCACCTTACGACATTTTCATGACATGATCTCAGTTTCGGAACGGATTAATTTCGTATCCTGAGGTACCACTGTAGATAAAAGCAGAAATGTTGTTCTTATGAAGAAACATACATACATTAAGCTGCTTGAAGAATACGTTGGTTCTACAGAATGCAAAAAAAAAAAAAAGGATATTTAGACAAACTCCATAATAGAGATTTACCAGTTCACCACTAGCTAAACACCTATAACTAGGAAATGCTACAATGCAATCACCTGGGATACAGAGGCTATTCGGCTAAGCTAAAACCTATAAACCAGGCAAACAAATATGGCCGATTGTGGACAAATTAAGATTCCCAATGCTACACATTGAGAAAGGTTTACATGAGTGCCTCAGAAACCATTTGAAAGAATATAGCTACACCGTTTCGAACACTCATGAACTCATTGCTAAATTACAAAATATTGCTCTTATAGATCAAGAATTTATTACAGTTCTAGATTTTGAAACTATGTATCATTCCATTAAATTGGAACTGTGCTTCTGTGTCCTTAGAGATTTCCTCTTCCAAGCCTTTCCACCCAAGCCTAAACACCACAAGCAGGTTTTAGAACTAGCCCATCTAATGTGCTACACCTCCTTTTTCATCTTCAATCAGCAAATCTATCTTCAAAAAAGAGGTGTTCCAATGGGTAGCTTTCTATCTGGAGACCTCTGTTAATTAGTTGTTAGAAAATTAGATAGCCAAGTCCTAGAATCCTTCAACACAGAAATCATTCTTTACATGCATTATGTCAATGATATTCTTATTATTTGGAGATCCAAACCAGATATAAACAGAGTACTGTAGATTGTGAATAACAACCCATTTGGGCTTAAGTTAAAGTTAGACCAATAGAATGATAAGATGGCCCATTTCCTTGACCTCAATATATTCCTGAATCATGGTTGTATAGCCACAAAGGTATTCCATAAGCCTAATCTTCAATCTTTCTTCATCCCCTCAACCTTGAATGACCCCTTTACTTATAAAATATCCGCTTTCAGGGCTGTAATTCATAGAGCTTTTACCCATTGCTCTAGCATTAAGGATGTGCTACAAGAAATCCAACATATCAAACACATCGCCTTATCCCACGGTTACAATAATAAATTAATAGAAAGACTTGTTCAAAAAATACATAGTTGCTTAGAAACCGAAGTGATTAATTCCAGACCTCTAAAACAGCAAGGTAAGTGTATTGTAGTTGATTTTGACCCTAGAATGAGACAAGCGTTTAAAATCACAACCAAGAAGGTCAAAGCTGCTCTTACATACAAATGCAATCCTACGATATATAAACTTCTGGCTAATATCAAGGACAAATGCAGCAAAGCCAGAAGACCGGGAATTTACTCAATCCTGCTAGAGGACAACAGATTTACTCCGAACAAAAAATTAAAATACATTGGCTCAACCAACAGATCACTTACAAAAAGGATGGCTGAGCACAAATACGACACATACAACAAAAAGTTTAATTCCACCCTAGCCCAATTTGCAAGTGAACCAAATATAACAGCCAAATGGAAAAAGGCTAAGATTATTATACCTATGCTTGACAATAACAAACTTAGAATAACTGAAATCTTTGTGAAATTCCTCAAGGAGAATTGTAACAACAGCAGAGATGCAGACTTGCTCTCCTGTTGGCAATCACTCTTCGATAACCCCTTAAACTAAATAGGCCAATCCACCCTCATCGAGCCTGTTGCAATCTTTAGAGCATTATTTTTACTTATCTTGTTTTTTTATTTTCCAATTTTAGCAATTATCTCATCAATAATCATTTACACACCTTGGATAATAATATCAAAAGAAAATTAATGATGTCAATATCGTCTAAACTTTGTTATCAACAATGACATCACTAGTAAGAAGAAACCTTTGTAAACAGTGATGACATTTGAATATCTGCTAACCAACATTCCAACCGACCTTATTGTACCTGAAGAAAGCCATTCAAAATGGTCGAAAACATTTGTACTTAGTGATTAAACTGCTAGAAACAAAGTGTGAAATGTTTTGTTTTACTTATTTTAAGTAGTTCTAGCTTTGAATGCATAGAAGTGTATTATCTACTATTTGAATATTCATTTTCAAACTTGTTCTGTTAAAAATAAATTTACACTCCTAAATGTTTTTACATTTAGGAGTGTAAAAATATTAATAATTCAACATTTTAAACAATTAAACAAATTCAAAAAATCATTAGTTATAACTAATTCTAATATTATAATGAATTGTTATATGTAACAGTAAACAATTAACTTAATGTTACTGCTATGGTCTGTATTGTTTATTTCGTAAGTATATTACTTTTTCATAACTAATAAAACAAGCAACAGCAAAAATAAATTAAAGTTTAACATAATAATAATAAAATCATAAACTATAAAATAAATAATTATTCCAGTTTTAAAATAAACTAAATTTATTTTAAACATTTCCAGAAATGAATTTTCAAGAAATAAATAATTCACATTTTTAATATAAAATATATGGACAAAATATATAAACTTACGTAATTTGCAAATGTTTTTAATATAAAAATTGTTTAATAATAATACAATAAATATAAGTACAACTTTTAAGAAAGAAAAAATCTGTGCTTCAGTCATTTCCTTCTGTTGTTCGCACCATCAGCAGTTCATAAAAATCATAAAAAATTTTACTTAAAATGTATTATGTGATTTGTGTCAAGAACACCAGATGGTGCCTTTATCATTTTTTGCATTTTTACTACGGAGGCAGTAGCCTACAAAGGAAGGTCGTCTCCGTGAGTTTTTGTGATTTTTATGAACTGCTAACAGTGCAAACAATGGAAGGAAATGACTAAAGCAAACATTTTTTCTTTCTTAAAAGTTGTACTTATATTTATTGTATTATTATTAAACATAAATAACCATTGGCCATGTTAAAATTATTATTAATTTTATGTAAAAATTGTATTGATTTGAAAAAACACTCATAGACATGTAAACCAGCAGTCTAATGATTAACACTCAATCATGCTGCTGCTGGGAGATTGAATCTTCATTGAAAAATTCTGCAAAGCATACTCATCAACTGCTTGGAAAATTTTAACTTCAATTTTCTTAAAAACATTTGAGAAGCATGCTTTCTCCCTTTGCTCAATAAAGATTCATCTATAGAAATAATATCATTGAAACTGTGATGACAATGTCATGACCTCCTCTTGTAAGTTGTAAATACATACTGAAATATCATTTACAATATAAATACAAAAACATAATAAAAATAAGAGGATGTGAAACTACAAAACAACAACAAGAAAGCAAGAAAGAAATCATATCATTAAATTATTAAGAGGTGTGCAAATAACATAATATTATTTGAAATTAGATGTAAAGTGTTTTGCTAAATTGTAAAAATTAATGAAATTTAAAATTGCTGTATAATTCCTATCCAACTGCATTGAAGTTTTAGAATTACATTCATATCATTCGACAAAATATGTATATACAAGGTATACATATTTTGTAGAATGTCAAACATTTTGTAGGTAATAGGAATAAAATCTTAATTTTAATTATTCATTAACAGAAATTTTATCCCCTTCAAGATATTCTTCCTTGCTCAGAATGCATTTATGCCAACATTTTTCCTACTGACTGAAACAGTGTTGGAGTCTTGAGAGATTCTTCAGTAGATGTGTTAGGCTCAAAGATTGAAATCGCTCATTAAGTAAAAAAAAAAAACGTGTTGTGATTAACTCAAAACAAGCATAAAATGAAATTCGCGTTACGGCTAACTCAAAACGACCACAAAGCAAAATTCACATAGTGGCTTTTATGATATTTGACCACTACACATTGTGGTAATTAGGAAAAGCCATAACGCGTTCTGAACATTAGCTGATGCAACCACGATATGAAGGATAGGTTGTAACTTTCAATGGGTGCATTGCAAACACTTCTGGAGTTTGTATTGTGTTCATTCTTGACCAATGCTGCCGTTTCTAGGGTAATTACCCTTTTCTAGAGTAATTTCAACCACTCAGAGTAATGTTTCGGGTAGTCTTATATTTAGGTTAAATCTAGGGTAAAACTACCCTGTGTTCTGATGCTATTACTCATCACTCCACAAGTTTTGCTGGAAAAAGTTTTAGCCTAAACCATTCTGTTTTTCCCTATAACTGGAGGATTTTAGAATAGGATAACAGAAGCTAAAGAAATAATGCAGAGTGATGCTAGGTACTGTACATGGGTGTACACTGTACAGTGATACTTCAGTTTTTGTTGATAATCCGTCCGAAAACAATAGGCAAACTCCGAAACTGACGATAACCGAAGTCAACGAAAACAGAGGTATTACTGTATATTACACCAGAGTAGGATTTCGCTTTTCTCAACCTTCATGCCATTGAGCCATTGGCATTATCCATATCAGATGTAAATTAATACCTCTGATAAAGCCTAAAAATCATAAGATATTTTAGTTATTAAAATTTTCAAAAACAGTAAGAATTGTTCTGATTATTTCTTCACAATAATAGTACAGGAATCTGCGTAATAAAATCGTTTATCTTATTATTTTTTTTATTTGAGCTTCAGCTAGAGCTAAGAGAGTTTTCTCAATTTAGGGTAATTTTCTGCAGTTGAAATTGGTTCGATTGTTTTAGTTAGGGTGCCTAATGTTGATAGGGGACATGCAGCTCCCAGAAATGCTTTAGCTGTTGTAATGAGCATTAATCCATCAAGTCTCTATCAGTTAGGAAACAAGGAAAGTCTTCTTAATCAACTTTATGCTCGTAATGAATTTACAATTTCTACAGTAACTTTATTAACATTCAGAACGCACCTCAACTTTATTAACACTTCGCTCAGCATCCATGTCAACATCTGGAAGTAAGCAAGGGTTTATAATGTGTCACTGTAAAAGATACTGTATTGATAAAAATTCAAATGTCTCTCAAAGAACGTAAAATGCATGAATAATTAAATGTTGTTGTAAAGTAACCAAGTTAAATTTCCGTATATGACGAATAATTTTGTTACCTGAGTATATAAGATGATTGAAGATAAATAAATCATAACGAAAAAGAAAGTTTTATTTTCTTATCATTGCTCATTATTAGTTAACATCCAGAACGTGTGGTGGCTTTTAACCATAATAAATCCGTCGCACAGTGGTTTTTAACTTTAGCAGCTGATTTTTATTTTATCGTGTATAGTATATCAAGCACCTACAAGTATATATAATTAGATCTTTAGCACTTTTTAGCAAAACAAAAGAAATAAATGTGTATTTTTCTCCATATACAGTGAGCATCGATTATCTGACTCAATTGGGGACTTGGGTTGGTTGGATAACTGAAAAGAATGAAAAAAATACATTATTAGTATAGTATATTAGTATATTGCTATTAATCTACTTCATGTTGAATTTTCATCGATGTTAAGCCTAACAAAATTTTTTTAAAAATAATAATCGTTGCTATTGTATTGTTAAAAATTATTTTTAAATTATTTTATTGCTCACAAAACAAACAACCACTCATAATTAGAAAATTAAGTCTCGTTTAAATACTGGCCTCCCTTTCATGGTTGAGCCAGTATTGCCAGCTAAAACACGCAAAAATTTAACAAAAATAATATTAACGTAGCCAAGACATAGCCAAATATTGTAGCGCCACATCACTAGCAGATATTTGAAATTTGCTGACTAGAATGGTCGATTAACTGATGTGACGGTTAATCGATGATCTACTATATTTTATTTCTTTGAAATTTTTTTTTAAAGTATGAAAATTAAATTTCTAGGAAAACTTGTAGAACTAATGTTGTTTGGCATTAAAAATTGTAAATAAAAATGTTTTGAGCCTAGAATCCATATTTTAAAGTTACAAACCATTGTGTGTTATATGATCTTGTATCGTGGTTGCATCAGCTAACATTCAGAATGCATTATGGCTTTTCTTAATCACCACAACGCATAGTGGTCAAATATCACGAAAGCCACAACACAAATTTTGCTTTGTGATTGTTTTGAGTTAGCCACAATGCATTGTGGCTGTTTTTACAACTGCCACGAAGCGAAATTTGCATCGTGGCCACTTTGAAACAAACACAATGCGTTGTAATCATTTTTTTCGCTCAATGAGCAATTAACAGAACTTTAACACTCAACTTTACTTTGAGATGTACATCTCCATCCTGCATGATCATTTTAACTAGAAAAAAAAAATGGCACACAGGACAAGAACTGAAAAATGTGGAGAATGTTCATAAATAGTTATGCTACTTTTGGCAAAAATGTCATGAATAATAAATGCTATGTGAGCTGATGTGTTATTGTGATGGAGAAGACATGTTATTTACCCACAAATCTGATTTCACATACCTCACATTTTCTCATAGACACTTCAAGACACTCTGATGGAATGAAAAATTCATTGTCTGATTAGGTAATACAAATGTGTAATGAACAATTCCTTGAATATTAAAAAACACAATCAGTATTTTCTTGATTCTCAATATAGTCTTCATTACTTTATTGCTTTCCAGCTTGTCGTCCATTTTCCATTCAGAGTTTTGTATTTTTAATAAAAAATGCAAATTAGCAGACTTGAAACATCTAATGAGAATTGTGACCATTTCTTGGAAATGAGATCTTTGTGATATTGATTATTAATAATGTGTATTGACTGGAGTATTGGGACTTTTTAAACAACAACAAAATTTTATTGTATATTTTTCAGATTACAAATTCCTCTTTAACAATAAAATCATGAAAAGAACACAAAATAGCTTCTGGTACATATACTCTTGCAGGCAGACAATTGCCTGACAGTTCAAAATCTCTTAGAGAGCCTTCTTAAATAAATCTCCAGTAAATTATCATAACAATTATCACATCATGCATCAAATTTATATACATATATATATAATGAAATCTCAGTGAAGTTGATTCAGTTTTTATTTTTTTGAAGCAAATGTTTTGAAGTGTGCTTGATGAAGATACAGATAAAGGATTGAAAACATTAGTCATTCTAATGATGATAATTGATTGTCATTAATAAACTTTACTTTCACAATTCCTTAGACTCCAGTCTAAGAAATTGTGAAGAATTAGAAATACAGTAGAACCTCCATTATCCGGACCTCTGTTATCCGGATTTTCGATTATCCGGATTGTTCAAAATAAACAAACATTTTACGAATTTGCTGATTTGTACTTGGCGAATTACGATACTGTTTATGTACGTGATGGAGTGCATAACTTTTTTTGTTTCTACAACGTCTCACCCGGCACAGTGGCCGTAAACTCTTAAATATATTTTACGTAGTAATAAAAAACTTGACATACGTATTTATAAATAATTTATATTCAAATCACATCGTTTCTATGACCAAGGGCGGCGTAAGGCATGGACGACGTGGGCCACCGCCTATGCCTCGCGGTCCGAAGGGCCTCGCGCTTCGAAGGTTAATGCATTACTTAAAAGCCGTGAACGCGACGAAAAAATTTTACTCGTCATAAAACGATAAATAGTTTGTCAAATTTTTATTCATAAAAATGTAGTTTAAACTGCTTTTTATTTTATAAAATCCGTCTTATTGCGCCACCAGAGGGCCTTTTAAACAATAGGTAGTTTGTTAGCGTTGATCAGTAGTAGTCCAAATTCGATACGAACGTTTGTTTCTTGAAAATTTGATCACGATTTAAATACAGTATTTACTTTTAATGTTACCGATATGTCATCGAAAAGAAAACGTGTTGTATTATCATTAAAAGACAAATTAAAGTATTTGTTTCGATTATCCGGATTTTTCCTTATCCGGACTACCTTCATCCCCAATTAGTCCGGATAATCGAGGTTCTACTGTAGTTACCACAGTTGTTAGAGTTAGTTATAATACATAGCTGCAAATGAAGTGTTGCCAAATTTAAACAACAGAACAGTTGTTTTAGAACAAGCTACATAAATACAGTAGCATCTGAAAATTCAACTCTTGATAACTACACATTTCCTAAAATTTGCCATGACATTCAAAATAAGTAAATAAATACACACACACAATCTAATTTTTATCTCTTAACACTACGATCATGTAAGTTATCATTCTTCAATGGCAACATTTGATAATAGTATTAATTCCATATGTTAACAGAGAATATAATTGTTTTTCTAAGGTGTCACTGACCTTTCACTGTAGCCTACAATGAAAGGTCATCGGCAAGATTGTATAGTCCAGAATGCAAAAATAATAAATGGTGGTTCCTTTTTTGGGAGGACTTTGTCTTTAGATATTTATTTAAGTAAAATCATTGTTAAGTCTGACCCTACTTGAGATATGACACAATACTTTTTCTCCCCACCCCATTAATGCCAAAATGGCATTAATCTCCCTAATACACAAACCTCCCTGCAAAATTTCAGAAAATTTTGACTAAAGAGTAAGTTTAGAATTCCACAAATCAAAATTATCTTACCTGTTCTTCACTTGAAGTCAGATTAGCAGTCATAATTTCTTTCATAGCTGATGGATCTTCTTTTAAAATTCCATTTGGTGTCATTAACTACTGAAAACAATAACCTGAATTACTAAAAATGACAGTATTACAATATTTTGAAAATAAAACTAATAAACTGAAAAGTATATTGCAATACTATTTTCACTAATACTGTAAAGAGAGTTTAAAGTATTTTTCCTTCTTAAAGAAAATGCAATAGATGCAATTAGATTACAGTTCAGAATTACAGTAAGACTCCGCTTAATGCTGATTCGATATAACGTGGTCTGCTTGAAGCCTAAAAAAAGCTCAAAATTTACACTGATTTAAATTATTGCAGCATTTCATTGATTCATATATATGATTATTTGCAATCACAAACCAATTAGCAAAAAGTGGCAAAAATATGTATTTTCTTTAAATCTATGTTTGTTTGGTGCAATTTTGGAAAAAATATATCATCATCGATGCCATAGGAAATATTGACTTTGCTTGGCAAGAATTAACTGATAAATGCCTGAACGAACTGTGGAAGAAGTTATGGCTAAAGGTATCCAAGAATTCTCAACGAGAAGAGCCTATCGCTGTATCATTACGTTATGTTGACCAAACTCAACCTAATCAACATACAAGGACTAGGAGATATGGACAAGAAGGATATTGAGGAGTTACAGCAGCTTTCTGGTGAGAGCCTTACCAATGTCAACCTTCAAGAACTGGGAGAACAAGAAATTCATGTGGAACTGGAAAAGAGAGATTCTGAAAACGAAGAACCCAAAATGTTTCTCTACAGATTCCCTTAGTAAAAGTTTGGTAAGGTAACTGAAATTGATCAAATTGTAGCAAATGATCCAGATTTTGAAAGGAGTGCAAAAGCAAAATGAGGCATTTTGGATGTGATCTTCTGCTACCGACATTTGCTTAAGAAAAGAAAAAAGTAACAAATGAAACTACAGGACTTTATTGCAAAAAACAAGAATTTCAGAAAAGCCAGGACCGTCCTCACAAAAAGTAAACTTTGCATTTCTGTGTGAATATGTTTGTGTTATTTAACATATATTATTATACAAATTAATATAAAAATAAGTTAAATTTAAAGTAAAATTTGTTTATTTTTGGTCGCGTGTTCCCCTATCCCTATTTACTCTATGTTAAAATGACCTTGATTAATGCTGTTTTGCTTAGCGCTTTATTGTCTAGGAATGTATCCTCCGCATTAAACAGGGTCTTACTGTACTTTTATCACATATGACTTCTTTTAATAATGCTTTTAAAAGCATGTATATATATAAGGGTCACTCAAAGTTTTGCCCCACATTTTTTATTCTGGTTACAAGTGATCAGAAAGAACCAAAATTTGGCATACATTGAATTTCAACTTTCTTACTTTGAACAATAAAGTTTCATTAAATTCTATCAGATAGCATGGGTGCCATCAGTTTTCAAAATGGAGTCTGACAGTGAAGTATATCACCAAAGTCATTGAATTCTAGTGGCTGAGAGAGATACAGTGGAATATTCATAAATGACTAATAAATGTTTAAAGAGACCATACTGTTAATAAAAGTATACTGTAGTTGGACACTAGGAAAAACATACTGTAATAAAACTGGATTAGATTAAGTCGCTCTATCCACCAAACAGTCCAGATGAAAAATGCTATTCAGATAAAATTCAAAGATGACAAGATTATTAAGGATGTATAGATGTGGTTTCAAAAGACTCCACATACCTTTTTCCAACAAAAAATACATTCTCCCATCTCTAGGTGGCAGAAAGCTTTCAGAGACAGATGACTATGTAGGAAAATAATGCTTATAAATAATACACATGACTATTCATATCTTAGTCTTCTGAGTGAGCTCTCTTCATGTAAGATTATTCAGAAGAGCTAAAATTACTCAATATATTATTTGAGTAATTATATTCTACTAACTGTTGTACTGGCAGTTTGGGTTATCTTAAACCATTAAACAGGTTCAAAAACTACATATTTTAATTACAAATAATATGCATAATTAACAAACAACCTACAATAGAACAATAAAATAAAGTACAGTGACAGTAGTTTAAGCTATATATCTACATTTTACATCTATTTTGTAAAACTTATAAAATAATATTAAAATTTTAAATTATATATTAATATATGTAAATAATACTCCTTAATTAAAACTACAAGATGCTTTAATGGAGTATATCAACAACTATTTGAGTTTTACTCATCTCAAAAGTACTAAAAAGCTACATAACAATTATTCATAGACTCCATTAAAGCATCTCTTATAGAACCAATTTGTTTAGATATGGAGTTATAGTTTATTAATGGTATTCCTAAATATTTACAATACTCACTTTCTTAAATAATAGTTTTTGGTGAAAAAATAATTTATTATTTTCTAATTAATGCTTAAATCTAATTGTTGCAATCCTGACTTACATTATTTGAATCTTGTTAGTTTATGTTTAAACATGTACTGTACATTCTTTACAATAAAATAATTCTTTCATAATAATGATAACATTTGATTTATAATTCCTAACATTAAAATCTTGCAGATAAGAAGCAACCTTTAAAACAGCAGTGTTAAAGAAAGCCATTTATTATTTTTAAGAATGTAAAATAATTTATTAATATGTAAAACCTTAAGTGTTAAATCTATATACAGTGGTGCCTCATACAATGTACTTAATCTGTTCCAGGTGCAGGTCCGTTAAGTGAAATGTCCGTTATATGAAACGCATTTTCCCATAGAAATAAATGTTAAAACATATAATTCGTTCCGCAGCATAAAATAACCGTACTGTACCATAAAAAATGAAAATGGAGCAGACACCAATTATACTAGGTAGTCAGATGTGAGGAGGAGGTGGAAGAACACTTTCTTTACATATTCATACAGATACAGACTTTTTACACATTGCAGCGGGTCTTTTTTTTTTATTGTTTTTTAATCAGAGTCAGACTCAGGAGAGGCTACCGGAACTTGCAGTGTCAACTTCTCTTGTTCCATCCTTTGTTTTTTGCCCGCTGGCTTCTTGAAAAACATGACCAAGGTGGTCTGTTTCTCTTTCTTCTTTAACACCTGTCGGAAATGACGGACAAAGGTGTCATCGTAGAGA
>NW_019385615.1:126285-131431 GCF_000671375.1 Centruroides sculpturatus | reverse complement strand
CTACAACTTCGGTTGTTGTTCGGTATACAGTTAAAGTTTTAACAAACTTCGAGCTAATACGTAATTAGCCAAAAAAAAAGTTGAAATAAAGTGATTAAACAAAAATTATTACAAATATCGTAAATAACAGTTCACAAATGGGTCCTTGCAGCTAGATTCTAGATTACTTAGAAAAACAGTCTTTTATATATAAAAAAAAAAAACTATATTACATACAAATGTATGAACAAATAAAAACCCAGCGAAGTGGGTCCTTGCAGCTAGTAAATAATAAAAATAATTCTATCGAAATCGGATTTAAAAGAGTGAATTTCACTTGTATTTCTTAAAAGATTTTTTAAAGAAAAATTTTTTGGAATTTATTAGTTTTAATACTTAAGTGTTACATAAACACTTGATATATGTAATTTGAAGAAACATATAAACTGATTTTTAATAAAAATACAGGAAAATGCAAGCTATTTATATAAAACAGGTACAGACATTATCTTGCCAATAGTCTAACTTTGCAGAAAGTGCTGTGTAATAGCCAACTTCTGCAAGACTACTGCATAAATAATTATATAGGATATTTTAATTCATTTTTTGTATTTTGTTAAAGGTTTGTTTCTCTAAAGAAAACAGTGGAAAGAAAATTGTAGTATTAAAGACAGTAGGCAGAAAAAAGCATGAATTTATTGATCTTGAGCAAAAATTCTTTGTATAACTTATAAGACTATATTCTGACATTTTTAAAATTTAACTCACAAGGCAAATGTATAGCTGAATACTTCCATAAACTGGGACAATTTATATAAATTTTGTGGAAAATATTATACCTGTCACTTATAAAATGTTTGATTTGTATATATTGTTGCTTTAAACTCAATATTACATCTTATTTATTTTGATATTTGTGTACAAGTGGGGTAAAGTCAAAGCACATTGATGATATTTATGTGTAAATGATTATGTAATTAGTATTCTTCAATATACAATTTTTGAAATTAAGAAAGATTCACTTTAATAAAACTATAATTAGTTGCTTGACATTGATGATATTTATGTGTAAATGATTATGTAATTAGTATTCTTCAATATACAATTTTTGAAATTAAGAAAGATTTATATTAATAAAACTATAATTAGTTTATAAGCTATTTAAATTGTAATATCTGCAGAATTTGTTTAAATTACAATTGTAGTGTCTTGGATGGTTGAAACGATCTAGACATTTTTATCGCGTAGGAATAGTGAGGACTTAACAAGGTGATGACACAAAAATTACGAATTTTGTTAGAATAACAAAAAACATATAAAAAAATTATATGAGGAGACAAGGAAAAACACAAACTTAACCTAATTGGATACAAAGATATTTACAGACAATGTTCCTGTGTGTGTAACACGTTCACACATTCACAATCTCACGATGGTTCACAACACTAACAAGGTATATCAACACGTGTTGAAAGGGTTTCCATAAACAAAATAACTATAATGGTTGGAAAAATATCTTCTCTACCAAGTGGTGCCCCTGTTGTATAGGGCATATGCAGTGTCCTTACATCGATGGAGATGGATTCCTTCTGCTCGACCTTACTGGTCCACTGCTTGCCTTCCGTGCTATGAGCGAATAACCCTTACCTTCTCTCTTTCACTCAATCAGTCCTTATGAGTCCAGTCCAGGTGAATATTGTTAGACTAGATATTGCTTGTCGGAGAGATTAGTAAAAGCAAGTTAGACTCACATAACTGGTTATATAACAAAGAATACACACAATACACAATATTGACTCACAGAAGGTCAGTGCTGGAAAGGGGAGAGTGAAACAAGGTCATCGTCTCTAATGACTCCCCGAGGGGTCAACAGTGCCACTAACCTTTTATTACATAACGGAAGAACATTAACAAAACATCACAACACAATGCGCTGTACAGTACATAAAGATGTCGTATAACATTAGACAATAATTTCGATCGTTGATTCCAACAAATATCCCAAGGAAAATTGTCTGACCAGGCATGATACACACTATTTAAAAGCTCCCACCATCTGGGAATTTAACTACACGTGACTTTGTTGAATAGCGAATAACCAATTACAAGCCTCACCCATCAAATGGTGGTACGTGACATACAACACCTCTCGAGGGTGGTTTTTTTTATACGAAATGGAAATCATTCCCGTTTCTCAATTTACAATACAAAACTAATTATATAACTAATATTAATACACCAAATTGAACACAAGTTTACAATAAATACATTTAGTGACCATTCCCTACACAATGTTATAGTTTATTATTAGAGAATAATATTAAAAAATAATCTTGATTACAAGAAAACTCAATTATGATATAATTTAATTACAGTACTTGATACTGAAAAGCATAATAATAGAATTTGAATTATGGATATCAATTTTATGATTAATACTATGCTTTATTAGAACTTTAGTATCATTATATTATTTGAAAAAATATTAAATTTTTTATATAATTTAATGTATTTTAAACGGTTTATATATAACAAGCAAAGCATGGAATTATAAGCAGTAGTTTAAAAAATATTAAAATACTTTTTAAAAAGACATATTTTGGATAATTTATTTTANAGTGTTTTTTTCCTTATTTCAGTATTTTCTATCGCTTTCAACAAAAATAACTCTTATAAGAAATAAAATTCATTAGAGTAAGTATAGACAAGTACATGGTAATTGTAAAGTTCCCGAACTCTAAATCTTAAAATTAAAAAATTTAAACTATTATTTTTAGAAGATAATACTGCTAAAACTGCATTGATAAACCTATAAGTACTAGCTAAGAAAGTTCAGAAAGACATACTAATAAAACTATTATCTGATAAAGCAAGGTTTGAGAGATGAGAAATCCAACATTCTCCTGAAATTGTTTTTTTTTCTTTCATCTAATAACTGTTTATTTTATCCATAATAAATTGTGAGTATACTTTTCTGAGAAACAGGAATCATAATTTATGTACCAAGAAAATAAAACTGAATATATACAGAAAAAAATGTAGCAATAATATATGAATATTATGGTGAGTCACTGTTGTGAACAAATGTGAAGTTTGACCCGGAAAGAGGGAGTTAGTTAAACTCATGTCAGGATGTACGAGGAGTTTAGGACTATGTGGGCAGGGGCATTGAAGATACTGACACAAGCACCTTTACAAATTAAACTCATTTATTTATATAAAGTGGGCTTATACTTTCTCAATTCAGGTATAATTTTATCAGAGTTTGTTGTGAATTCCACTGGTCTGAGATGGTTCAGAGGTGTTGATGGTCCCGGGGCTGTGTCTTGCACAAGTCTGGCAGATGAAGGACAATGGCAAAGCAAATACAGGATGATGCAGGCAAGCAAAATTGGAAATTTTGGTGAAAACGATGGCACACATAACAAGGAGAGAGGAGTGCATGGGTCACTTTGACAGTAAAAATGACAGAAATACGTGCTTTGTCCTTGAAATCCAGGGTTATGTAAAGCATTTCATCACCGAATTTCCTACTCCAATTAGTTCAGATTCCCTCTTGTCATTTCTCGATTGGTCTCCCTTGTTTCCAGGTGGAAATAAGATCGAATTGGGTCATGAGAAAGGTTGATCTTAGGCACTTAAACCGACACTGTCTCTTGACTCTGACCAGGAGATGTTGATGGAACTTGAAACCTGTGCTTGTATTTTTCATTGTTATGTTCTCTATTCTGATGTTTTGGAATATTAACTATCGAATGTGACATTTTCTTTTCATCAAACTTCCCCGTTTCCCGACTCAGTTTAACTTCGATCATTTGTATATGAGCACCAGAGTCAAAGTTTGAACTCTCCAGGCTTACATTGATTTATTACAACAGGTTTCTGAGCTGCACCCAGGACTCACTTTGTTTATGTTCACATTGCTTTTTCATACAAAAAATATTTCTATTCCTTTTTTTCCTTTCAAACAAATATTTTAACGTGAATTTTAGTGCAGGTTTGGACCTGTCCACAGCCTCACACAAATTATTAATTGATACAGAAATCAATATGGAAGGCATTAATGTAAGAAATTTGACCAACAAACTTTAAAAAATAAATCATCACAAATGTAGAACAAACACTAAATAAGAAATAAAAGTGTCTTTATATTTCACCTTTTACACCTTCAGAATCCAATAAAACATATAGAAAGTTACTTTTCAAAGTTACATTATTTTTAATTTTGTTATGTAAATCCCTAAGAGTCAAGAATTTACCAAAAGAATAAAAAGCCAAAATCCTGACTAATGCATTTTTTAAAATAGTAATATCTCTAATTTCATTGACTACTGCATCAATTTCATCTATTTTCTTGACACTGCATCAATAAAAGAACAAAGTATTTATCTAAGACTTATCTAATCATCTTGAGGTTTATAGTTTTTAAGGAACTATAAGCCTGAAGAAAGCTACAAATCACAATTTTCCTACAGGCTCCATCAACAATATGATTTCTTATTATAATCTGTCATCTTACCAACCTACTAGATAGCCAAGATGTTGACAGGATGAAGTCTTCACAATGATAATATACACACAGACTGCTTAGCAAAGAGGTGTTATAACAGCATAGCTGGACATGCAGACTTATTTCAAATTTCCTAAGACAAATACATTTAAACAAACAACACTACTAAACCAGATACCTTGTAAAAGGCCGCGTTTCTTTATGCAGCGCCCGAGAAGCGCTTTACAGCAAACCCTCTGAAACCCGTTTCTAAATGCAACGCTGCAATGTAGCAAACCGTTTCTAAACGTTTGCAGCAAGAGGTCGCTGCAGCGAAGATAAAGCAGCTTTTACGTCCGCTACACGTGTAAAGTAAAATGGACGCTTGTGTGTATAATACGATATTATGCTGTAAAAATAAAAAAGTCGAAGTGACTGTTGATAAAAATATTATGGAAAGATTAAGAAGGATTAAATTTTATGAAATGACTCTGAAAGTTATCTAAAGAATAAGAAAATACTATATTTTAAATATAATTATATATCTTTTATCTCTACTTTGTTCACATTTATGGAAAGATAAATGCTCGATTCTTTATATCTCTTTATTTAAATATTGTAGTTCTTTAACTAAAGCACTATTTTCGGCTGTAACTGGAATTAAAGGATAGATTATGA
>NW_019385615.1:31991-125561 GCF_000671375.1 Centruroides sculpturatus | reverse complement strand
GTATATTTTCATAATTAAGATAAATATCTTCATTAAAATTTTTTTAAGTGATACATATTAATATAAATTAAACAATGTTTTCTTCGTCATCACTAAAAACACTATTAATTAACCGAGAGCATTTTCTTTTTGGCAAGTTATCCTTATCCTCTGAGCATTTTTTTGCATTATCTTCAGATCCATGTTCTACCTTTTGCAAAAAGTATGTAATTTTAGATTGCTTCCTTCTAGTTAAAAGATCTTTATAAATTTCCTTATATGGTGCTAAGCACTTATGAAGAATAAAGCAAGTATGGAATAAGGGAAAAACATCTGGTAACATCAGAAGCAGACGCATCAAGATCTGGCAACATTGAAACAAGTTTTGAGAAGGACAATGTTATCGACAGAAGGTGAGAAAAGAAAATTTACATACTTATGTACTAATAGTTCATGAAAATTATTATTTTCGTGAACTATTAGTGCTTAAGTATGTAAAAATTTATTACATTTCATGTTGTACGAGGGTTTTACCCAATTCTCGAACCGTGTCAGAGTGAATCCGTGCTATAACAATACTGTTATACGGGGATGGTCCAATTCTTGAACCATGTTAGAGTGAATCCGTGCTATAGAAGTGCTGTGTTATACAGGGGTTACCTGTATTAAATTTGTTAAGAGATGGCACCTAATGCCACCCTATAGTGTCAAATGATTTGATAATTGATTAATATTATAGCTGTTATTATCCCGATAACATATGGCAGTGGTTGGCTTTGGTATTATAAATACATTTATCTTAATAGAATACAATTCATATAAAAAGTCATGGAGGGCTGCATGCAGTCCACGTGCTTCAACATTACCCATGTCTGATTTAGCTTATTCAATAATTCAGCATCCTATTAGTTATGAAAATGGCAAACATTGGGATTCTAATGCATATTTTTGTCTAAAATTAAATGTAATTAGAGACAACCTTTTTTATACATATTACTAAAGGAGCAAAAATATATATATATTTTAACTTTGTCACTTTCAAAATTACTTCTAAATACAAGTATCTGAAAGTACAATAACATTCATTTGACATATAATTTTAACAACAGATTGAGCCTCATATTCCAGCACAACTGGTTCCAAAGTCTTGCTGGATGAATGGTTACTGGACCAATCAAAGTCAAATGCTGATAATTCAACAATACATCCCAGATCATTAATTATATGCTTTTCATGTTCTTAAAGAACTACTGACTACTCAAAACTTAAATTAAGCATAAACTAAATGCTAAATGCAGTTTGATGTTTATATTTAAAACCACTAACGCTTGCATCTTTCTATAGAAACTAGACTAGGTTTAAAGGTAAGCAAAATGAACTAAAAATTTCCCAGAACAGAGGAATTGCAAGCAGCTGCAATGCTATCAGTGGCCATTCAATGACAACTCTGGCATTCATGGGAATTTTAAGTAAACTTTCATGATTCTAACGGAATTAAGAGGAATGCCATTTTATGTCATAAAATTGGTGGTAAACCTGTATCCAAATAAATGATTAAAGAAATTCTTTTAACCAATTGAATATACATACATACATACACACACACTATTTTAACGATGCTCAGAATGCATGTTTAAAATAAAACAATTTTTAAAAAATTTCTCAATTTAGGAAATTAAAATTGTTCTTTGTTCGATGACATTTTTTGATCATAGAATGGTCAAAAAATGTCATCGATTTGCAAGCTGAGGATGGTCATTCTATGATCATCCTCAGCTTGCAATGCTGAACAAATGAATACTCTCAAAATAAACTCAATACAGTGAAATTTTGTTAAAACAAACTTGAAAAAAATCCAAAAAATGTTTGTTATAAATTATCATTAAGTTTAAGTTAAGTTAAATAGCTAAATATGTAAGGAACCAAGTCCGTGCTTTATTTTTTGTTTACTTTTACTTTGCTTTATTATATTTTTGTTTGGGGCTTATGTTTGGTTAGGACGAAGGTTTCCTCACCCACCACCCTAACGTTCAAAACGAGAAGATAAAAGATTAACCAACTCACCGACGACGAAACGATAGCGCCATAGCTAGCATTGCACTCACGTGCACGCCCGAGCGGCAGAATTGTAAGTCCGCACTGAAGGGGGGGACACCCCAATAGACTTTCTAGGAACTTGTGTAACCTTAACAAAACATCCCGATAATTGTTAAAGAAATGCTGTAAAAGGTTAACAAAGTATTGTCGAGAAATAAGCTACCAGATAACGAAGAGAAAACAATGTTACGTGTAGATATGTAAATGAGGGGAGTGGCTACAGTAGAACTGTGACGTCACCTCATACTATAAGTACAGTAGCTCAAGTGAAGACAGAAGAGGTGAGCTCCTGAACCGAAAGCGTTGGTCTGCTGGTAGCAGTGAATAGGTGTCGAATAGGAAATCCTAGTAGGAGATTGAAGGTTCGATTTTGGTGATTTGGAAATAGGAAAGTCTTGAGTAGAAGAAAAGGTTCCGAGTATTAATTGAGGTGACGGTTAGGATTGATAGTTATAAGAGAATTTGTATCTAAGTTAAGAATTGGATTTTGTTTTGTCGGAATTCCAAGGGGAATAGTTCTAAGTTAGAATAAGACTTAAGTTTGTCGGGTTGATTTGTGATTTGATTTTGATTAATAAATTTGTTGTTTGTTTATAAATCTTGTACATAGTATTGGTTAAACTTGATTAAACATTTATTATTGAGATTTTTTTGTGACTAACTTTGTCCTTAATTTATTTCGGTGCACGCTAAAAGTCCAGGCCTGGCAACTAACAAACGCGAACCCGCGTAAAGTACCCGTTAGGTCCCGGCTCTAAGAAAAATATCGTTGTAGAGCAACAAATTAAAAATAGTACTTTACAAATATGAAGTCCTTAATTAAGATGACATATTAGTTACTGTCTTAACTTAGCTGAACTATTAATGCAGATTTAACCCCTGGAGTTTCAATAAAGAGTGCTAACACTTTTAACCTGGTTAACAGACCATCTCTACATATGGATAGTTCACAGGTGAGAGCACTCACCTGTTAACTTTTATTAAGATATTAATAAAATCAGAATAAATTGTAAACAAAAATAAAACCATAAAAGAAATGCTACATATTTAAACATCAATTTATTAAAATTCACTTCATAAAAGAATACAAATCTTAAACTGCAAGATCCTTCTTTATAATAACAATTTTAAATAGGCATACATATAAAAACAGCCTAAAAAAGGAAGCTAAGTAAACAAAATCTAAAAATATACAATTAAATTTAGAAACAAATCACAATTTGTAAACATCTGCCTGTTCTGGTTTTAAAAAATTTGTTATTTTATTGGAGCTTTTAAAAGAAATAAAGTAAATGTGCCTTAACAATTCAGAGCACAAAGGTCTAATTTCATTTTTTATTCAGTTAAAAATGGTTAAATTCTTTAAAAAATTTATGAACTTGTTTATTGCATAAACTTTGAAATGCACTTGTGTGTCAGATCATTATTTTAAGGTACATTTCTTTTTTTTTCTATTTGAAATGCAGTAAAACCTGTCTAAAATGGAAATCTGCCTAAACAGAAAAAACTTTGAAATAGAGTAAAATTAAACATAGAAAACTGGTCTAAGATGGAAACCTGTCTAGCATGGAAACAGAAGAGGGTTTTTGATATGAAGAAATAACTTAACCTGACTAAAGCTGAAAGTTATAATTTCCACTTGTAGATAAATCAGTAAAATTGTCTCAGATATAATGGTCACTGCATGACAAACTATAGTTCAAGAACAATTTTGAACTTTTTCAGAAAAATGAAAGTTATAATAAGAAGACATACAAACAAAAGGTTTTTGTTAATACAGAAGTGTGTCGATTATCCAAATCAATTGGGGACTGGGGTTGTTCAGAAAATTGATATTTCGGATAACCAATTATGTACAAAAAAATATATTAACCTATCTCGTGTTGAAATTTTTCTCCGTTGCATGTCGCTTCATGTTGAATTTTCGTCGATGTTAAGCCTAGCGAAGACTATTGTATCGTTAAAAATTATTTTTTTATTTTGTACAAACAAAATATATTGAAAAATATAAAAACAATAAAAAATTATACTTCAGAAGTTAATTTAGTATCAAAAACGTAAAATATTTGAGTAGCCCAAGACATAGCCAAAGATTGCAGTGCCACAGCACTGGCAAAAATTTAAATTTGCTGACTGGAATTCTTTCGGATAATTGACTTTCGGATAATCGACGCTCTACTGTATTAGTCTTTGTCTGAATTAAATCTTTAGTTGCAATCTCTTTAGATTAATTTGGATTAAAGCTAGTAATAAAATTTCTTCTACATATATAATAAAAGTGATTTTACTATAAAAATGAATGTAATTAATTACATTAAAACCTATTCAAAACAAAAAACATTGGAAAATAACAAAATGGAGAGTTTATTGTGAAATTCTGGTTTAAACAGATTTTACTGTACTAATAATGTAAAGAGATTTTATAGGTTTTTCTACAATCTTGAGTTTTTACTTTACACCTCCACTACCTGAGGCTTGAAGAAGGTAAAAAAACTAGAGGTTGAGGTATGACTTTTGATTAGATCCTTTTAAACTTAAGTTATCTTAAAAAACATAAATTAAGATAGAAATAACAAAATTACTTTAACTAAATAATTTATTAATTATTAATTTAAAGCTATTTAATCCATATTTTCAAGCTAAACACATGGGAGATATTGAGTAGCATTAGTTATGACACAAGATCATCTCTATATCTCTTGTTATAGAGAACTAAATGTTATATTGTTCTTATTAAAAAAATTTTTTTTTAAATTGTAAATAAATATTCTTCATAACTATGTAACAACTTATCTCTATCTCTTTTTGCTCATTTTTAATATGTAATGTTACAACTTCCAAATGAAATTAAAATTTTTCTTTTTCTAATTAATCATACCAATCTCTGTTTTATTTCTTGATACATCAATACAATAACATAACTGTACTGATGTTTATATAACTTCAATTATACTTCTGAATGTTCAACTTTTGATAATAAGTATCTTATGAAATATATTCATTCTTCTCTTAAACTGCATTAAGAAATTAGTTTTTTTTTTTTTATCTGCACCAGCACTGATAGCAGAAAGATGGCAGTCTGTTGGAATATCGCTTTAGAAGCTTGTTTCATTGAACTGATAGAGCAATATATGGAATATCAATCTTATAAACTATCATTGAAAATACTTAAAAAAACAAGGCTTGGAGAAAAATTAGAAAAATTTAGATTGAAATAAATTATATGTTTAAAAAATTGTTTACTTTGTCTCAGATGTCTTGAAGTAAAATATATCTCACACATGATATGTACCACCATGAATATACTATCATTTTCTGCAACATGCAACAGCAATGGTTACTGTTGGGATTAGAAAGACCAACAATGTAAACATAGTTTTACAGTTCATTCTAACAGCAATTCCTTTAATCTTAAGGTATGTTTTTATATATAAAAACCAAATACTTTTACTTGCTTTACTCCACCTTATAAATGCTTGATTTACAAAAACTCTCAAATACAAAGATATCTAGTACCTTTCTCCTGCCTATGGAAAATTCCAACAGCAAATTTTTATGGATACAAGAACTTTGAAACAAGTTTCATATGCCACACATTCATTAGAGCTCAATAATGATACCACTCTCTCAAGGTTGGGAAATCAGCTTTGGCATTCCAACTCTGAAAAAGATGCAGGAACCGATGGAAGGCTGTAAGAGGATCTTTCTTCTATTTCTTCTAATCTTTCTTCTATTTATATTTTATTACAATGAAAACAAAAAGAAGTCCAAGCATTTGATCAGAGTGAATATAATCAAATCTCACAGGTGATGCATAAGGGAAACAAAATGAGCTGTCAGTTGATGAAAGAGAAGGAACCAGTAGTGCATTCGGCAATGTTGCTAACAGCAGTGCTGAAAAAAGTTGAAGAAACCAATGGCGGATGGGGTTAAGCAATCTACTGTAGTTGTAGAAAGAGTCAGAGATATACCATTGATCCACCCTCTGACTCCAGTCCAAATGAGATAACTCCAATATGTTCTCATAGATTTAGTAGTAGTAATGGAAAACAGATATCTGTTAAACCAAAATTTTGATATCAATAATGAGTTTATACTGAGATTCCTTAGAAGTACTAACATTTGGTATTGATATCAAATATTAATATACTATTAATAGATAAATACCAAAACCAATAACATACTAAATTCTACTGATGATGTTAAATATTGGTATTTGTTATCAACAATATTACCAGTTCTAATACTTTTAACTTAATAATATACCCAGCTGTCAGAATTTGCACTGAAGTTAAAAATTCTGGATGGGTTGTTGCAGTTTTCATAATTAGTTTGCTGTCAATAATAAATATATCAAATCAAACCAATAAATTTTTACAATAATTAGGCACTGCTCCCGATGAAATGGTGCTCTAGAGCTCGTCCACTGATAATCTGACATGGGATGAAATGCAGCTAGCCATAGATGATGGCAATGAGGCATCAAGGACAACCAGAAATGTTATTCCTAACAGTGGAGAATCAGAGAAATTCTACATGGACCCAGGACAAATCAAGGTTATAGCTGATGAACCAGGGAGTTTGACACTTACTGCTATGAAGGGCATGAAGTTACTGTAGCAGTGCAGTTGGAGAGCCAGGAAATGAACATGGAGATTGAAGGAATCTCAGAGGAACTAGAAACTTCGTTTGGCAAAACAGATAACTGTCAGCTATACAGTTTATTTGACAAAAGTAACTACAAAAATAATATAAAGTTCATTTTAATCATTTTTTTGGTATGAATTTTCACATTACATTCAGTTTTGGTTTCATTTTCTGATCGACTTGTTTTTTTTGGGATGCAATTTGAAAATTTTGAGATCTATAAATCCCCACTGTTGTCCATCTATCTGTCCTTCCTTAGACTAGAGGCAGGAGGTCCCAATTAACTATTCACGAAGTTCTGGTTCAAACTGAAGTCACGTTAATTCAATTAAAAAATTTTCCTGTGAAAGGAATTAGATGACCAGCACGACTATTGCTAATAGGAAAATATGTTGTACAGGGAAAATTCACTACTAATTTGAGATGGAGAGCATATATCTTAAATTAGATTAATTAAAATTGTGATTAAAAATTGCAGCCCAGCATTGTTCAGTTTTGGTTTCATTTCGCCATGAGTGATGCCTCGTGGATTTGCTTGTAAAGTAAAGATATGGATCATAAAAGAAGACAATAAGCTTAAGATTTAATACAAAAAATAGATATTTTCCACCTTCAATCTAATGAAATATATCAAGCTGAAGTTGGTAAAGAAATGTCTCTGAATAAACAGACAATTGAATAGGGAGAGAAAAACAACAGAAGACTTTTCTTAAATATGACAGTTCTACTAAAAGTAAGTCTTTTACTTAATCTTATATAATTTAAGCTGCATAACAGGGTAAAATTTTAAATTAAGAAAAGTACAGCATTAGCAGCTGTTTTTACTGTTCATTTTTCACTTTAATCTAACATTAACTTGTTTGTTTTCGTGTAGGCAATTTTAACACAGGTGGTACTTAATCTAAAGTTGAAAATCAATGCAATCAAGATCTAGTTCTAATGTGATTCTACTGTATAATAATATACTGTTTGATATAACAGATGAGTCTGTAATAATGAATAATCACAATAAAACAGACTTTTATTGTGATAAACCAATATCTTCAATTCTGTAGTAGTTGGTTACATCAAGCTTTTATTATATTTATTAGTGCAGTATTTTATTCATAAAATCGAATTTATAATGAATTGTGGAAATATGATTACTTTTTCATTCATTATGAAAAAAACTTGTTCGAAAAGTATTGGAGTTTTTAAGGAATATAACATTAAAAGGCAATACACCACTAAACATTCCAATAAATATGACCAGTTTACTGGTGACTTAAGAAAATAGAAAGTGGAAAACTGATAAAAGCTGTAACCTCCCAGCAAGAATTCTTAATTAATTAAATTAAATTAATTAATGAAGACAAACAGTGAATCTGAATCTGTTACAAAAGCCAGTTATGAAATTTGTAATCTATTAGCAAAAAATCTTCATTGTTATTCTGATAGAATGTTTATAAAGGAATATATTGAAAAAGCAGTTGAAATTATATGTCTGATCAGAAGAAGCTTTTTGCTAATAGTTTGACGAACAGCAACGAGAAGAATCAATGAAATGGCAGATAATGTTGACGAATCATTAAAAAAACAAGTATGAGCCTTTGAATATTTTTCCATTTGTTTGGATGAATCCACTGACAACAGATACAGTTCAACTTGCAATTTTCATTCGAGAAGTTGATTCAGAATTAAACATTACTGAAGAATTTTTTGATTTAGTTGGGCTAAAGGAAATACTACAGGAGAAATTACGTAGGGGGCTTTTGAAAAAACCTTACAAAAAATGAACTCTCACTATTAAAACAGTGGAATTACAACTGATGGCACCCAGTCTTTCAGAGGAGAGCAATGTGGTTTAATTGATATTCTCTTGAATAAATTAGCACAAAATGAAAATTCAAACAATTTATTCATTTTGTTTTTCAAGAGAATCACAAATGGAGATGCAATCCAGTAAGTTCTTTTCTGTTACGTAATCAGGTATCCAAATGTTGTAACAATTCATGTATCCAAGTTTCTTTAGATGTTCAAATACAGTACAGTAGACCCCCCTATAACATGGTAGATACATTCCGTTTTATATGAATTCCGTGTTTTATGAGTCACTTAAATACATGAGCCAATCACAGCCCAGCACATGTGCAGTTTAGGGACTACAGCTGTTTGAAAGGTTTTCTTTCATAAAATTAATCGATTCTAGACTAATTTGACTCAACATTTCCAAAACACTTATAACTTTTTGAGAATAATCCATATAAACTATGCTATAAACAAAAAATTGTAGGATTACTTACTGAGTGTGCACCATTCAACGACGGCATTGCTTAATTAAGCTTGTTTTCGCCGTGGAGCGACGCATCAAACGGCGGGCGCATGTTTCCTGATAAATTATTTTTCTGCGAAAAATTTGCTGAACTTTGGAGACATCATTAATATAAATATAATTTTTATGCCCATTAAATAATAAATGGTTTTTAGTAGGTCCGCTACTCGTTTAAACTCAACAGTTTGTGCAATATCCGCTATTGGTCTAGATTCGACCAATCCTGTTGCAACACGAGTTGGCAATGATGTTTTACCGTATTATACGAGTCTCTTTTAGCATGTTTATACGAATACGATCGCAAATCTTTTGCCATGTTATACGAATCCATATTATATCAACCTGTGTTATAGGGAGGTCTACTGTACTGTTTGATGATTTCACTATGACTGCAATCTCTTGAGTTGTGTAATGAGGATTTTTATCCAATAATATTTTGATTTGGTCCTCTTCAATAACAGGTCTTCCTGAGTGAGAGCATCTTCAAGACTGAAGTTACCTGCTTCAAATTTAGCAAACTACTTCCGACCAGTTGATTTTGCCACAGCATTCCCATCATAAACATCACATATTTCCTTCGCTGTTTGTACAGCATTTTTGCCTTTACAATAGAAAAGAAACTGCAAGTGTCGAAAATGCATGTTGTTCACATCCATTTTCATGACAAGACAAATTAAATGATATTTGAATAATTTTAATGTTTTTTTTTTTTTGGTATTAAACACATCTCAAGGTCATTTTTCGTACTATTCATTGGTTTATACCAGGGGTCGGCAACGTTTTGAGTCGGAACAGCCAAAATTACAATTTGCAAAATTTCAAAGTTTTTAAAGAGCCACAAATTTTTTTCTTGCCAACAATAAATAGTACTCGCATAAATAAAGTTTTTTGAAAAAAAAAACTAATCTATTTATTCATAAGAAAAAATATCTATTTATTCATATATAAGTAGTGTTTTTCACAACAAATTAGATAATAGAAACATTCGACGACGGCGTCATTCGAGAGCTTCCGACGGACTGACGACAGTGACGACGCGTGTCACGGGGGAGGGGTGCGGTGGAAAGTGAGTACATGTGGCTGAGAGATAGAATCAGTGCTTAATCCTCGTTAATCGATTCAGAACGATTTTTAAATGTTTTTTTTTCTGATAAAATAAATAATATTTGCGTATGGAACTAAAGAGCCGCAGGTTGCCAACCCCTGGTTTATACAATTCTAATCATTTTCATGTCAATCAGTGTCTCAACTGTCGGCTATCAAAAATCACTACAAACTTTCCAAACTACCCAATATTTGTTAACTAACTAAATGCTATTTAAAAATTTTTTACTTTTTTTTTTACTATGTAGAATCAAGCTCACCAGAGATTCTTAATTTGATTGTGTTAATGTGTTAACTTTTAATAATGTTTGGAAAAATTAAATATGATGTGAAAATTGTATGTACAAGATGTAACAAAGCCAATATTTGCATCAATATGTTAGAGATGAATTCTAGGGTCAAAAATAAGCTTAAAACCCTCTATAAATGTTTTTCAAATTCCACTTTGTTTTGGAGATCTGGCTAACGAAAAATCAATTGTGTGTCCATATCTGCAAAGAACATTTTAAGCTTTTCTTGTATATTATTCTGTTTAATTTTGTATAAAAACAAAATGTCATTCAAAGTATATTTATATTGAAAAAAACTTGCTTCCCAACTATTTATTTTTACTATAAAGCAGATGGATACTGCAAAATCTTAAGACTGTTTACATTTATTATGGTAGGATCCACTGTGAAAAACATTCACTTACCTCATGCTACTGATAGAAGCATAAAGAAAATACAAAATTACTTTAAAAAGTTGACAACTTTAGTGATAATACTTTGGTGGAGAATTTAAAAAGTACTTTTTTTTTGGCAAGTCAGATCTCAGAAAGAGAAATGGAATTTATGAAACATTTATAGAAGATTTTAAGCTTATTTAATAATTGCCCTTTATTATTGTTAACTCTAGAATCTATCCTTAAAATATTGGCACAGTTTTGTTACATCCTATATATCTTAATAATGAACAGCATTTTGCAAAAATGTTTAATTACGAAAAGATTTTTAATAATATTTTATACTTGGTTTTTCCACATCAGACAAAAAACATTTGCCAATTTAAAAGAAACAGATAAAGATTTTCAATCTAATGTCAAATTTCTCTAAACTCTTTAAATTCATTATTAATAGTGTTCTGCCTAATATCTCATTTACTATTTTATTATATTTCATTTTAATATCATTGCAGCTCTTGCTTTTAATAATTGCCCACATAAATTAATTCTGTCCATGATATTTAATAAAAGAAAAGTGTTAGTATATTAAATTGATTTTACAGTTGTTATATTACTTTACTATTTATGTAATTCATTCACAATTCAATAAATTTTTAATTCAAAATCAAATTTGTTTTAACTCTAATTCTCTGTAAGCTTTTTTAAAGAAAAATTTAAATAGAAGTCCTGTCTGTATTTCATCCATTGTTAATTTTATAGATAATTTTCTTTCAATCAATTGGTTAAAATTTTTTCGGCAAATTTTAACAATCACATATTTAACTATAGCTTTCTTTTTATCAGGTAAGCCTTTTCATTTGGAAAATTAGCTCAAGTTCTTTCTCTTAAAATTAAATTATTTCATCTGAAATGGTACAATGTTATTTTATTTTAATATGTAGTTTTTCATTGCATAATTTTTATTTTTTTAATAACATCAACCTGATTGAATAACTAATGCCAAATGAACTGCCTGACTATTTATTGGACTTGCAATTCTCACTGTCATCTGTCCATCCTTCCTTAATCTCAAGAATGGAATTAGATACATGGAAGTCAAGTCCAGATATAGAAAGCTTAGGGATAGAAAGCCCCAATCAACTATATACAAACTTCCAATGCAAACTGGAAGTCATATTATTTCAATTCAAAACTTTTCCCCTGAAAGAAATTAGATAGCAATGGAGTGATGCTAGTCATCTAACAGAAAAGTATGATGTACAGTACAAGGGCAAGACACTACAGTACTAATTTGAGATAGAAAGCATATATTTTAAATTAAATAAATTAAAAGTAAGATTAAAAATTACAGTCTGGCATTGTGACCATGTCATAATAAATAACTGCTCATTATTATTGTTATATATCAAATCAATAAATTATCTTATTACAGCCCAATATCTGGCAGTTCATTTGGCAATCAATTCTTTAAAGAGGCCATTTTGAAATACAGTGGAATATGCTTATTATGATCACTGGATTTTGCAATTTTTGATAACAAATGGCTGATAACATTGGACAGAAGATAAAAATTTTCATTACTGAACTCAATTTATTACAAATAATTATATTACGAATATGTACAATTTATATTTATCACAAACTCTATACTTAATACAAGTATAGATTCATATTTGTTACATTTCATATAAACAATTTTTAACTCAACAGATCACAAAAATTAAACTAGAGCAATTGCAACAGAAATTTTCATTTCTAAAGGTACACTTCAAGTAAAGTAGTATAGTGTAGGTATCTTCTAAGAATTTTTGTCATGCCCTTACAGTATGTACAAGATAAAAGGTATGTTTACGTTAAAAGTAGTTTCGAAGAAAGGTCCAATTAGTATGAATTTGCTAATAATTCTTATCACAACTGATAACAATAGCTAAAGTTTAATTACAATAGATAGATTATTTTAAATTAATTTTATATGCAGTGTTTTGGGACCAACTGATTATGATAACTACAGTGGAGCCTCGATTATCCAACCCAATTGGGGACTGGGGTTGGTCGGATAATTGAAAAGTCGGATAACTGAAAAGTATGAAAAAATCCATTATTAGTGTAGTATATTTTTATATCCCATGTAATTAGTATATCGCTATTAACCTACTTCTCGTTGAATTTTCATCGATGTTAAGCCTAACAAGAATTTTAAAAAAATAATAATCGTCGCTATTATATCGTTAAAAATTAGAAAATTAAGCCTCGTTTAAATACTGGCTCCCTTTCATGGTCGAATGAGTGTTGCCAGCTAAAACATGTAAAAATACTATTAAAGCAGCCAAGACATAACCAAATATTGTAGCGCCACATTACTAGCAGACATTTGAAATTTGCCGACTAGTACGGTCGGTTAATCGGGGGTCGGATAATCGAGGCTCTACTGTATAGCCAAATGATAATTTTATCTGTGATTATAACTGGATTCCACAATATTTCATAATAGAATTCTTAATGTATTATTGTAAACATTAGAAGACTAAAAGTCACTACTTGAATAAATAATAATCAGCTTACTTTACATAAACTTATACAGAAAAAAGAAAAATAGACTTTTTTAATATTCTTTAAGATATCAATGAAAACTGTAACATATTTGTATACATACAAAAAATAACTACAGTAATATGACTGCTACATAAGTACAACATACAGTAGAGCCTCGATTATCCGACCCCTCGGTTAACCGACTGTCCTAGTCGGCAAATTTTAAATGTCCACTATTGATTTGGCGCTACAATATATGGCTATGTCTTGGCTATTTTAATATTATTTTTACGTGTTTTAGATGGCAACACTGGATCGACCATGAAAGAAAGCCAGTAATTAAACGAAGCTTAACTTTCTAATTTTTAACGATACAATAGCGATGATTATTATTTTAAAAAATTTTTGTTAGGCTTAACATCGATGAAAATTCAATGCAAAATAGGTTAATAGCGATATATTAATATACTAATATACTAATTACATGGGATATAACAATATACTACACTAATAATAGATTTTTTCATACTTTTCGGTTATCCGCCCTTTCAATTATCCGACCAACCCCAGTCCCCAATTAGGTCGGATAATCGAGGCTCTACTGTACTACATATAAAAAAACTTTACTTAGTTTTTAAAAATAAATTTAAAAAACTAAGTATTGAAAATTTAAGATATATCTGTATCTACTCACTATTTTTAATAAAAAAAAAAAAAACTCTATATTGCTATTATACTTTGGTTTGGTTTATGTTAAATATCTATAGAAATAAAGAATTTTCTATAAATAAAAGTTGAACATATGCCATCTTTTCAGATGGTAAACATGGGAATATAAACAATCCAACATATTTATATATATTTATACATACAATCAATAATTCTTTTTTAGAACTGGTTTTATCTGTTTGATACAGAACTACCATTAAATGATTAAAAGAAAATTAAAGCCATAAAGTTCAAAATCATTTGTTGACATTCAGAAAAAATTACTAATTCTAATTTTAGCTAGTTTAAATTCATTCAGATTATTAGTATATATTATTATTTATTACTTTTGTCTTTGAAACAAACATTTTCATGTAAACATTTCTTTACTAATTCATTTAATATTAAAAAATATATAAAATCAATAAAAAATACCAACAGGAATGCAGTGAATAATATGTTAATTATTCCTGAGATGATGTATAAATGTATGCAAACATACATAAAATTTATCTGAGCTGTCTGTATCAATTTTCCATATAGAAAAGCTACAGACAATATTCCAAAATAAACTTATGTTAATTTCTGTGCTCTTATTAAGTTAATAATATAATTCCACAAAACTTCTCTCTAAACAAAAATATTATTCAACATATATGTACTAGGGGATTTGCTTGTTCACTTCATGAGCTTCACCCACTTGTTCAAAAATTTCATGATGATTCACCAATTCCTAGTGACATGTCACTGTTTTTAGCTGTTTTTAAGTGACAGAAAAAACTTTGACAATGATTTCAAGCTAAGCATTTTATATATGTAGAATAGATAAATGAATATCAATTATAAAAAATAAAATTTATTTCACATTTTAATTTTGGATCAACAGTCAATAGCACACTCAAAAATCAAACTTTAAATAACTAAAGATTGTTTTTTCCTGTTTCAAACTCTGTTTACTATAAAAATAATTTTAAATATCCTAAGTCTAAATAAATTTAAGTAAAGCTGTAAGTATTCACAATAACATTTTCTTATTAAGAATAAATAATTTATGATGATTTTTTTTTATATTGAACTTTTTATTATAACAAACACAACTGTTATTTTAGAAGCATATAAAACACGAAACATCAGATCTGTAGAGAAAAAATTATTTAATAACTAAAAAATACTTAATGAATTTACAATTAAATTCTTTGTGTGTATATAGGTTAATGCATATGATGTGAACAGTAATGTGGGTCTCTCTATCATAATTCCTTGGTTCCAGAATCTAATGTAAAACAGAAATAAAATGTAAAATAATTTAACAAAAAAAGCTGAAAACTTTATATAAAAAAACATTGTAAGAATTTAAATTAAAATCATGTTTGAATAAGCTAAAATATGTACAACTCTAAATTTTTATTAAATTTATTATTATTAAATAATGATTCAATCGTCTCTTAATTATAAACATTATTTAGAATTCGTTCTCGTAGCAATTTATACGATAGCATGTCTGCATAAATATTTAACTGCAAGTGCAAATGAAAATAAAAATATGTGAAAATATTGAATATACAAATGGCACATGTTATCACACTAATTATAAAAATAAAAACTGTTTTGTTGGAGCACAATTTACAATAATACAATTGCAAATATTTTGAACCACTATACTGATATTCGAGAAAAAAGAGAAATAAAGATTTTATTTTTCCAATATCCCAGAATGATTTCGGTATCTATGAACTCAAAAACATTTTAAATTATAATTTGGTAAAACACACCAATAAATTACCTGTTATATATATAACAAGTTGTTTTCATATTATTTGAAATAACAGTAAAATGTTTTTAATCTCACTCTAAAGTTAATAATGCTCATAAGTCAGTTTTAATTATGACGAATGACAGAGTAATTAATCCAGTAAATCAGCTTGCAGGAGGGTGGAAAAAATCAGATCAAATATCTACTTCTGGATGGTCCCAACACAGCATCCAGAATCAACCGATTTGTCGGAGGATCGTTAATTCTGTCTTCTCGACATATAACCAAGCGATTTAAACATGACCTGAAACATATTCGAATCAGAATTTAATTAATATTCTTAGAGTTTCTCAGTTTCGTCTTCAAATCTCTGTCAACGTTACTTTCTAGCTAGTGAAGCCGTAAATTTAGTGCTTAACGTGTTATGTAATCATCAAACTGGATTCAATTATTATATTTTTGTGTTTAAGAATCAGTAAAATATATAAATTGAATCACACTTTGATATTTTACTTGATTTCATTCATAAGCTCCAAATCATTCAGATAAAATAATTCCAAGTAACAAACCTCTAATGCTGGTGATTGTGAAGCATTGCATAGTAGTTAACACGCCCATTATCAATTAAAGGATTCGTAACTATTCTTAATTAGATAATTAATTAATGAGGAAAGTGATCGAGTACGTGTTCATCAATTCGAAATTCAAACCGGGATCGACGTCATCAAAAAAATCACAATTAAAACAATTACGGGTAGTGTATTACGCAACAATGGTTTCTGGATAATTGAATAGAGCGTAACACGCGTTATTTATGACAAAATACGATAAGTTACATTGAATATTTCATAATCGTTTACCTGTTCTTCCTGAGTTGTCAAAGTTGCAGCCATATTGTGTTTCATGCTTTGACCAAAACCTAATTTACGTCTGGGTTCCCTTCTTAACTTATTAGAATTTATACCAGTATGATAAATACTTAAAACCAACTATCGGCGTAAATCATTAAGCGTTTTTAAAACGGAAATAGGACTGGTAATCAATATTATTAAACATTCGACTCTTCCTCTCCCTTTCAAACTCTCGTAGCAACAGCGAGATTGCTGTCGAGACCGGTTTACTTTTTCCTACATTATATCGAACCACACGTATTAATTATTTCGCATAACTTAAATATGAGAAATAAAATGCACAGTTGATTACGAATCTTAGAGATATAACAGATTTCGCGATAAAATGCGAAAAGGATGTGACGTCACCAATGTTATCGTCTGGTCTAAAATGTTTTGCATCTGTTTCTAAACGGAGAAAATTAATAAAATAACTATAGATAAATAATTAAATGACAGTAGAAATTAATAGTTCAAAGTATTAAATTATAAGGATGGGTAGTAAACGTAAGGCGAAAACAACTGACGTCACTTTGACGTTTTTACAAAAATCGAATTTTATTAATATTAAGAGTTAAAAAAGATTAAAGTTTTATACAATTAATTTATACGATAACGATAGACCACGATAATATATTATACAAAGTTTAAAAAATTGTCGATGAGGCAAAATGCGAAATTGCCTGACGTCATTACGACTCATTTGTGACGTCACAAGACCACCATCTTTGTTCATGTATCGAGTGAGGAAAGAAACAGAACGATCGCATTTTCACGTCTACGTTAACGTTTAGTTGGGCCAGTCGACAGTAAAACTTTAAAAAACTATCGACATTGTTAAACGACCGATTCTGTTTACATTTACTGTTTTAGAATTAAAAAAGCAAGGAGAAAAAAATCATTTCTAGTGGGTTTCGATTATGGCAACACAACCCACAAGCAGTGCATTGAGAGCTTTAGGTTTGGAATTCAAAAGTTTACAAGACGAACCAGTGGAAGGTTTTCGTGTTAAATTAATTAACGAAGATGTTTTATTCGAATGGGAAGTAGCCATTTTCGGACCACCTGACACGCTGTACGAAGGAGGATATTTTAAGGTATGAAGCTCGTGTTCTTTGTTTCTTTACGCTTGTCCTTGGTACTGATGGATTGACCTATTTATTCGGATTTGTCGGCTTCATTTTCCTCCGATCGTTAGTTTTTTGTGACTTTTTACCTTATTTTGATCGATACGTGACTTAATCACAACGCCAATTAAACCTTTATAACGTCTTTATGTATCGATGGCTGCATCAGCTGGACGTAGATTGTCCTAGGTTTGTCATTGTTTGTTTCCTAATCAGGTGATTGCATAGCACTTACTGAATAAACACTGCACTCTTGGCCTGTGGTTTTTATTCAATGAGACACTATAGTGGCTGGCGTTCTTCGTTAACATCTATAATAATATATCATAATAATATAAAATTTAAAAAATTAAAAGAAAAATTAGAAATTCCATAAAATTATACTCTTGCTTACGATGTCAAATGTATTATATGGAAGAAGTGCAGTCTTTTGATGTTAGATTTATTTGTTTGACGAACTAAATTTGTGTGAATACTTGCACGTGTTTAATTCATCGGATGGAGAAATCTAATGTCAAAAGACCGTACGATTTCTTCTGTGGAAATTCTACGCCGTAATTTGCGACTTTTAAAAACCTTTCATGTTTTTGTACCATGCATGTATGGTAATTTAATTCTATTATTTAGGTGAATTTTCTGCTCGGCAAAGGTAAATTGCATTCACGTGCTTGGGATAATGCTATTTTTGTGATGCTCATAAAAGTTTGTCTTCTTTGTCGTCTCGATGGGTTGGATTCGAAACTAGTGTCTAATGTGAAATTTTCCGCCAAATTACAGTTTGAGAATTTATGATTTCAGATATTTAGTAAATGGCAAGTGTTTTGTGCTAAGATTAAACGAATGTAAATGGGTCATCAGACATTAGTTTCCTGGTGAACGTAGTGAATTATTAATTCAATTATTAAAATCAAATTTATAATAGCATATATATATGAATTATAGTGGATTGGTGATAAGTTAGAAGGCAGCAAATTAAGTTAAATATATAAAGGATGGTGTAATTTATAAAGGAATTTAGTAGTAGTAATGAAAAAGGTATCTGCATTACAGGTATTGCATGTGGAAAATTTAGGAAAGTGTAAAAAAATAGTCTTTTTAAGTCTAATTATATTAAAGTTCAATAATACAGTTATTAATTTGTGTATATACATATAGAAATTAATGTCTGTTCTTTGTCTTTACTTAATGACAAATGTATTTAACAATTTATATAGATACATATATCCCCTGCTAAAACTGTAGAACCCAACATGGACTTATCCCATCATTTTGTTAATCATCTGCATTGATACAAAACATTTTATAAAGTATTTTTCTTAATAAAAAGTAAGAATGTTTTGTGAATATGTTATTCATATTTATTCTTAATAACTTATTAACTGGAATAATCATCTTTGTTTTTGTAAGTAAGCAACAATCTTGCTTCTAAAGATTAAGTTTATTGTATTTATCTTTCTGCTTATTTAACAAAAAAAATATTTTATTGTTAATAATGATAATTGCACTTAAGTATAAAATATAGTCAAGAAAAAAATATATATTTTATCTAAAAAAAGAATAATCAATGGCTTATATCTTTTATATATATATGTTTAAAACTAGTATATAACCAAAATTTCTGTAAAAAAAAAAGGAGAGAGAGAGAGATATCATTGTATTCTAATTCTAATTTAGTTACAGGTGAGATTTTTTTTATTCATTTTTAAATTTCCATTTTTAATTTGATTTTATTATAAAAATTGTTTGAACTTAAGTAAGCAATTTGGTATTTTATTCAAAATGGTTTTTAGATGATTAAATACCAGTGATCAGTGTTTAAACAACTGTAAATAACTGTAAATTTATATATATATAAAATATTTGTCTTACAAAATTTTATATAATATAGTAAATTGCTGTACTGCTATTATAGCACTAATACTTTTATAGTTACAATAATATGTAATTGTAATGGATGTAATAATTCTATGTCAATAACAGAAAAAGTTCCTTCCAAGGCTTAATTTCATCTCATCTAGAGATGAATATGTGTTAACTAAAAGTTCATTTTGTAACAGAAATAATGGTTATTTTTTAGATTTAAAATATCTATTTTTATTATACTTTTTAATGTTAAATTCTCTACCTTTATTTGAATCTAAATTTAGTAACAATGTTTCACTGCCAAAAAATCATGACTTATTGATAATATAAATATAATTATAATAATAAAACTCTTTAATATATTCATTATAGTGGCATTAAATTGTGATAGTTTTTGGTTCAGCAGATGGAAAAGTAATTTTTTTTATATATAATGATTCTACATTAATTCATAAATTTATGCTCTATTTGAATTAGTGATATTTTATTATTGGCTCGATCTTTACATTATAATCACGAATAATTTGTTATCTGCCAAAACAGATCATTTGTTCTGGTCTCATAGTTTCTTCAGTAATTGGCATTCACAACATTATTTAAGAAAATAAATTTGACTAGAAAAGACATAATGTTATAATCATTGAAACAAATTTTTAATAACTTTGTAAGTGATGAGAATTATATTGAAATACAAAGCAGATGATACAGCTTTAACAGTTGAATTCATTTCTTTTTATCATTTCTGTCAAGTTTGCTATAGTTAATTTAAATTTTATATTGTTCTTGATTACATTAATTGATGCAGAATTATAAATTCTTCTTTTCTGAAGGTAAATTAGATATTGAGATGTCAACATTAGTTGCTTTCCTTTGTATTTGAGACAATCTCCACTCATAAGCATCATCTGAGTTTCATTTTAAGCTAATTTGTTACTTTTTGTCTCAGTTTTTCAGGATATTTATCTTCTAAGATAATCTTCCTTTCTAATAATAATCAGTTTTATTGTTTTATCACTTCTTTAAAATCAGATTCCTTCTCCAGTCAAAGTTTCATATTCTGTACATTCTTGACAAATATTGAGACATTTATTTATATTGATTTTAATAAATACTCTAATCTACTTAACCCCTGAAGACAAGTTGTAAAATTAAAGTGCTAGAGTTAAAAATGCATGTGTGTTTTATTTAATAGATCTAAAAGTACTGTTAAAGCAGATTTTTGGTTCTTTTGCAAGAATATTTTGAAGTTTGTATTAGACTGATAAATATTTAACAATATCATATATTTCTGGAATTGAAAAACCATCATACTATCCGGATGGAGGTCCAGATAGCATAATGGTTTTTTATTGAGTTGCAAATGGGCAACCTGTTTGCATGGTAAGCAGAAGTTGTGGGTTTGAGTCTTGCTCTGGGCCTGTTCTTCCAGAAATTTCTAAATTAAAAATTAATTTATTATAATTATTAAAATTAATACTAGATGGCGGCATATCCATCTACATCTAGTCAAATTAACTGGTAACTAATTATTAATATAGCCTGAAAACAGCCTGATTTGGCAGATCATTTTGCTGTAATTGATTAAATTGGATTTTGTGTCAACACTATTATATTTTACCAAAATATTTTTCAGATTAAATCACTGCCCTATAAAGAAAAAATGAACCAAATTATGGGTAAAATTGAGTTAACACCAGAATTCACTTGGGTTTTTGTCCCAAATTCTGTATAATTTAACTCATTAAAAATAATAGTTTTACTGTTCAGATATTAATTTATATACAGTTTATAAAACTGCAATCTGTATAACAAAACAGTTGCAGTTATCTGCCATATTTTTGAAGTTTGTCATCTTGATTTCTTAATTCTTAATGTCTGTTAAGTTTTCATTTGTCATTTTTTGAATAATAGGCCTATATACAAATGAGTAAAGTTGTAGTGATGCACTTATCAATATTATATTATGCTGATGAGATTTTGTTTGTTATAATAAAAATAAAGAAGAAAATGTGATGGTTAACCTATAAAAATAAAATATAAACATGATAGCATACAGTAATTATATTTAGGTCAGTGTAAAAAAGAAACATCTACTAAAAATGAAAGGTTTGCCTTTAGGGGCCATTTTTTCTTAATGGTTTAATGCACCATTAAAGCAATATAAAGTAAAAAAATCATAAGGTAGCATAATAAATGAACTCAAAATGCAATTCTGTATTATTTTAAGATGATTTTTCTTTAAAGTTAATTTGAATTATTTGTTTGAAAAACATAATTCTGAGGATTTATTTTGTCTACATTTAATCTAAAATATGGGATTAACTTACCAGTTTTTGAATGCTTACATAAATATAATGCTGATAAATGTAAGATTATGTGAATAAATTAGTGAAATTCTTTGAATTTCAATCATTGAATTGAGCATCTAAATATGATGTTAAAATGAATCATCATTTTAATTTTTATCTCTGAAATGGTTATTGATGTAAATAATATAATTACTTTGTTTAATTTAAAAAATTTACTTTTAACTATTATTAAAAATAAATTTAAATTGTTTGTATCACTTGCACAGTTTAAAATCTCGATGAATATATTATAGTGCGTTTATGTTATTTCTGTATGCTCAAGATGAAAGAAATGTGAATATTCTTAAATGTCTTGATACACCATTTTCTTCCTGTAGTTATTATCATAAAATAGAATTTTTATCAAGTGAAGATTGTTTTTATTCCTTCTCACTCTATCTAAATACATTAATTTCGAATAGAATATAGTAAAGTTAGCCAATATTTCTTGTTATTATTTTTGTTCATATAAACTGAATATGAGTCGTGATGTTAAATTCAAAAGTAAAATTGAAAAGCAAAAAATGAAGGCTAAGAATGAATTTTTTTTTTTTTTACAGAAATTTAAATCATCATCTATTATATGAAATTAGAAGGTTTGTTTTCTTCTCTTAGCCTACAATTTTCATTTAATCCCTTTTCTGTTAGATGCAGAATGTTTAACCTTTTCAAGGTCATATTTATACTTTCAAGAAGCTTTGAAAAGGTCAACATTATAAAAGAAGTATTGAAATCTTTTAACAAATATATTGCAATTTAATAAACAATATTTCATAATTATTTATTGTATTGAGATATAAATACTAACTTATGAAGTTAATGATTATAAGTTCTTTCAAGTGTGTATTATTGCTATAATTCTAAATCACACATTTCTGAGTCAGACGAGGGATTGAATTCTCCAAGGATATCTCATCTTTGGTATTAAAAGGCTAACCGATGAAGATGAGAGACTAAACTTAGAAACATTTTAGTAAATTTACGTTATTGTTGAATTTCAGTTTGTGTTAAAAAAATATATTTAGATAATTTTCTCAGTTTGTTACACTATTACAAGGTATAATCTGTTCAGAGAATCTGGTAAACTTAAAAACAAGCTATGTAAATATTTAAAATTTAATTTTTTTAAAAGTCTGGTTTAATGAGATTTAATTTAATGTTGTTGTTATATGGTAAATCAAAGAGAGATTGACTATTAGTTTCTACTTTTAAATTTATTAATATTAAAATCTATATTATTCAAAATTATTGTAGCAAAGAAAATTACATTATTACACAAGAAATAGCCATGTGTAACAAAAAGTGATGTTTATGCTACTTAAAAACACGAATGTACAAGTAAATAGTGCAATCTTATGTTAGAAAATTACTTTTAGAGCTTAATATATTATAAAAATGAATTCATATCATCAAAAGTGTATTAATTATATAGTGCATCTCTTGCAAAAATGATGTATTATTAAATACTAATAATTGAATTTATTGCATTGGCTGTATATAGATTTATTTAGAAACATATAACCAAGCTATATAAATAAAGAACAAGGTTAATTTTATATATACCTGAAGAGTTATTTTTACTTCCAAGTACACTGCTTTGCTTTTTTAAATACATCTAAACCCCCTTATGAATTTATTTTTAGAAGTTAATCTTATCTACTTTAGCTATTGGTTGATATTACACAAAAGAAAATCTTTGGTAAGAGCAACTTTTTAACAAAATTTTGACAGTGTTTTAACTTTAAAAGTTTTTAAAAGCATAAATTTGAGTGACTTGAATTTATAATTTTATTTCAGAATAGGAAGAAACTTTCTGGCAGACAATTTTTAAAAATTAAATTTTATTTACATGAACTTTGACATCTGTTTAGATTAGCATTGCTTAGAAAGTTTGCTAGTGCAATGTCTATAAGCATAATTAATAATTATTATTCATAATATCCACTTGTAAGATTTAAGTATAGAGTATTTTCTTTGAAAATCGTTTAATTCTTTGAAAATAGTTCTTTACAAATTTTTCTTTTCTGAATTAAATGCTCATTGCTGTTTTTAATAATTTGGATGCTGATATATCAATGTACTTGAAAAAATTAATATTTATTATTACTATAATTTTATTATCACTGATCAAATGTTATATACAGTATTTAAATTCTTTACGAAACAAGTATAAAATAGCTAATTCTTCATTTTATTAATTTTAATGTAATCAAATGGTGGGTGATCAATCAGATTCTACCAATATTGTAATGATAAATTTATTTTTTAAGATTATAACTGAAAAAATATGTATATAAATGAATTAATTAGAAAAATATTTAAATTCATATGGTGATAATGCAATTTAAGTTTCTTTTCTCAGATGAATAACTTAGTGTTTTCAGACTATACAGTTAACTTCAAAACCAAAAAATTGCATATTACCAGAGTCCTGTATGAATTTTTGTAATTAGAATATGTAAATAATTATAAAATTGTTTATTATTTAAATAATAAGATGCCATATCTCTGTCTGTTAAACTTTCTAGTGATCTGACATCGCTCTTTATTTTTGTTACTGACTTTTGACAATGGATATATAATCTGAAAGTTCTTGTTTTCTATAAGATTTTTCTTCTGAAAAAATCAGCTTGATTTTGGCTTGTTTTGACTAAAAATAATGAGGTTTTGAGTTTAAAAATGCATAAAAATAAGATACAAATTTGCTACTTTTAATTAAAAAATAAAAAAAAAGAGAGAGAGGGGGGAAGAAATTAGTTACATTCTAACAATGATAACATCACTGACAATTGATCAACATTTATCAAGCTCTTAAGTAGCTTCTATTATGAATGCATTTTCAATGCCTGTATGTACAGTACTTTCTGAATGAAAAATGAGTGCTAAAATTAATTTTTAAAGAAGTGAAAGCTTCTAAAGGATTAGAAGTAAACAATAGTTAAATGGATAAAGGTTAACATTCTGAATTTATGTATTATCTTAACACAAAAGGAATTTAATCATCATTAATTTATCTTGAACAATATCCTAATGCTCACAGGCTATTGATTATCAAGATCAAAAATCTCGGCTAATAAAGGACAGTTCTATGTTTAGGTATACTGTAGGTAAAAGAAATTTAATTATGGACAGTTTGTATTTGTTACTCTGAACTGTTTTCTTTTTCCTTTACTGTTAATTGTTTTCTGATATAATTGTTCAGAAGGAAATTGAAATTTTATTATGCAAATAAAAAATTAAGCAATGATTTGAGTTCTTAATAATAAATAATGCAAACTTTATATATATATATATAAATCTTGCATTATTTATTATTAAGAACTCAAATCATTGAATATATATATAATGCATTTGCTGTTATATTTTATTGTATTGACACTTTGAATCAATATTTTGGCATCTCTCAAGCTATGAAAAAATTTCATTAGATGCAATAAAAACATCAATTTTATATTTTTCAATAATCAAAATAGAAAAAAATGAAATTTATTTCATAGGATATAAGAAAAAATTTTTAAAAATAGATTTAATTTAATTCAAACTACATCTTAAAAAAAGTAATGCTGAAGTTTGGGGTTTTTAAAATAAACTTCTGGAATTTTGACTTTACTTATTTAATGGCTGCACTTCTAAAATCATCACACTTGATGTTAAAAATTATAATATTGTACTTTAAAAAAAATAAGTTTCTCAACAGAAATGAATAATGAAGTAATGTTTATGAAATAATAATTAATTTCTCTTTGCCACCTTTGAATACTTTTAAGTTTTAAGTACAGTACAGATCTTGCTGTTTTGTTATTTAAAGTTATTTAATATTCTGTTTTCTTATTTTTTAGGACACACATGCCTTTGCATATTTGCCTTTGTGTATGTACTATTTATGAAATACTGATTTTGGGACGAATTAGTTTAATGAACAATTCTTCTCAATTCATCTGTATTCTGTCTTGTATTCTTTGTGTTTTATGTATAATTTACTATTTAAATGAACAAATTTGTACTGATGTTTCCTAATTACTTACAATCTTCATAAATTTGTACTAAAAATTTCTAATTTCTGAAGCAAAATAATTGTTTTATCTGTAGTATGAAAATATATTTGAGTATTGGAATAAACAGTATTAAATAAAAACTTACATTTTCAATTTTACTTAAAACTTTTGCTTATTGTAATTAGAGTTTGATTATAGTTATACATTTTTTAATTGTTTTAAGATAATCTTTTCAATTCCAGCTAAAATCAGAATTTTGATTAATTATAGTCTTTATGTATGAGTGACTTTATTAAAGAGCATTCATTGCCGATTACAAGATGTATAAAGAGTTTCAAAAATCGTCGATACCATTCATATTGAAATCACTTGGACAAATACTACTAGAATAGTAACTATTTTTTTTTACTAAATGATGAGAATTGTCAAATAATGGCCCCTACAGTATTTGATATGCTTAAGAATTGAAAGCTTTACTAAAGAACAACCAAAAAAGTGATCTACAAAATCCTGTATGTCTAGGTCTGTTTGATGACATAATGTATGTTGGTAGTTTGTATAGGTTTTTTAATAGGCTGAAGGAACATGAACATTTATAAGAGGGGAGATTGACACAATGCTAGTAAAACATTTAACAGATACAGTGGCCAAGTGGCAGGAAGCTCAACTTCTTTCTCAATCAAGAAATGTCCCTTTCTGCACTGCAGAAGGCCTTGTTATAGTAAGTAGCATAAACCTTATCATCCAGAAATTAGAAGATAACAATTTAGTTTTGGGGATATCGACAATATTGGCACTTAAAGATGAGAAACATTAAACTTTCTTCTATTGACATAATATGTATGCACACAAATGTGCAAAACTGTGGAGTTTAATTCATTTAAACTTTTTTTTCAAACAGCTATATTGTTTGAGACCACTTGAAACTTAATTAATTATTTTAAGAAATAAAGTAATTTGGCTAGAAGTATTTGATTAAGCCACTGTCTTATACTAAATTCATTAATTAGAAATAAATTGATTTCATTTAGAATATTCTGGATAAACTTCAAACCACAACTCTTGCTTGCTGTGCAGATGTGTTGCCAGTTATGCTACTCAAACTTTGTTTGATTTTTGCTTCTAGACCAGTTTAATTAATCTATATATATATAATTGAAATGGGTTGATTATTGCACAGAACCCAAATTGTTAGGAGTTGAATTTTGAAATTTGGTACACAGTTAGGTTATATGATGAGAATGTACACTAAGAAGGGCTTTTTCAAAATTTCCCTTATGGGGGAGAGGGAGAAGGCTAAGCATTACCCTGAAGAACTCTGCTTCTACTGCACTATTTTAGATGTGGTTTTTTGTGGGAAATTGAACATATTTTTAAACCCATCTAAAAATTCTCTAATTAGCCTTGGAAAAGGAGAGGATCTAATTCTTGCATCCAATGAAAATGGGTAAGATCAGCTATAATTGAATAATATTAATCTTTGCCATTTTAACTTTTTGCCTGAGCAATGCCTGGGTCATCTGCTAGTTTAGATTTAACCATACTGATCACTAACAACACTGACTGGGATTGATTTATTGTCTATAGTCTCTCCATGGTTTTTAGCTGACTTATGCTTTCATTCTAATTTGGTATATATATTATGACAAACAAACAATCTAATAAACAAATAGTTGGATTCTTTATTGGGCTATTTAATGTTAATTGTTAAGGAAAAAAGTATAGTAGGGTTCTGCTACGTGTAACCAATATGTTTCAAGATCCCTTGTGTAAGCAGAAATTTGTGTTAAATAGCAAACCCTTTTAATTATTAAGCATTTTCTGTACTAACATATGTATCACACATTTTTTTTTATAAATAAGGAAATAAATACAGTACAACTTTTATATGAACAATAAATAGCATGATACTGAAAATCACAAAAGTAACTTTGGAAATTTTTGACTGTCTTATTTTCTCACTAAATCTAAAATTTTAATTTTTTTGTCTAAAAAAATAACACATGGCTTCTCTTTGGCTTATTACAGCTAATAGCAACACTATCCTTGCATTTTTGAGCCATATTTGCAAAGTAATTATCAGCACCTTTCTTTGTTTCATTTATGCTGTCATGTTGACATGATTTATTACAATGAGAACTCTGGACAAAGACTGATGCAAGTCCAGTATTTAGTATAAAGCAAAGAAATGTGCCATTGTAATAGATTCTCAGAATAAGAGTGACTGAGTGAAATGCTGCAAGACTTCATCATAAAAAATGGTGAGGATTTAGCATGCAATTAGGAATTCTTACTGTAAGTTCCTTCCAGATTGCCAATAGCACAAACCTGAAACTGTATATGGTGAATTTGTATTGTGGAGTCCTACTGTAATTTGGCTAGAGGCAGGCAGTTAAGCTGCCATCTCATATTAAATTTAATAATTATAATTTTAATTTAGAATATAATTACTAAAATTAATATGAGATGGCAGTTTTAACTGCTTATCTTTAGGCTAATAATTATGTTCCTTAATAATTAATTAGCCTTAAATTAGCCTGCTAAAGAATCTGGATATTAATTTGCAATAATTATGAACCTCATTGGTTTTTTTTCGTTATAATTACAGATTCACCACATACTTTTTTGATTTTTTATTCAATTAACACAAGATATCCCGGAATGCATTTTGGCCTGATCGAAATCCCTCTTCAGATAATACAGATCAGAAGCTTATATTGAATTTGGATGTTAATTTGAATATTCAAATGAAGTATTGGGTTGTTTGTATATATTATTTGCATTTGTTACCATTACTATTTCAAGGACTTTTGCTAATTTTAAACTTTGTTCTATGATTGTTCAGACAATAATAGTTTGTAGCTGATTGTTCAATAAATCAGCTACAAATTTATTTATTTTTTTATTTTATATACAAAAGGAAATGTCAGATGACAATTGATCTCTACTCCCATTAACAATTAAAACGAAAACCCCAATGAAATACATTGTATAATGGCTAAAACATATTAAAAATACACGTGTAATATATACAGCCACAAGTAAACTGTAATATAAATGTAAATACACCTAAAAAAAACATTTGATTATACATACAAATAAATAACAGGTAAATATGACAGAATACACTAAACATTATATAAAATACTATGACAAGAACTTTTAAAACATAAAATCATAACGTAAAAGATTTCAACTAAACTCATGTTCAAAAAGTCCATAAAATTATGAACAATGAGATAAACGACAAACAGAATTAAGAATTATTTAAATTGAATTATAATTAATTCAGAATTAAGCTTGGCTTTCAATCTGATGATGATGATAGATGTCTGGAGAAACATTTTATCAGTGTTAATGACTGATATATTTAAAGCTATAGCATAAGCCAAATAAAGTAATTATAGTCTTATTTACTTACTCTGTGAATGTTGCTAGTCACTTAGGGCTATTGTTATCAGTAGGCAAGTCATAAGTTGATTATATATAGTAAGTGAATTCTACTGTATATTTGAATTTACTGTATATTGAAAGGAATATTGTTTTATATTCCTTTATCAATATAAAACAATACTCAGAATGTATAATCTATATTATAAACTATATTATAAAGAGGTAAAGTTTGTAAGTTTGGATGTAGGAGGTAATCTCCGAAATTACTCATCCGATTTCAAAAATTCTTTCACCAATATTTAGAATGGATCTTTAGGGTTGACATAGACTGTATATTATTCCATTAAACATTCATATAATTTAAAAGATATCATCTAGGTAAGTGTTATATTTTTGGTGTCAGCAGTGGCGAGAGGCAAGATGTGTACGTATACGAGATAGGTAACTGCGCGGTGTGGTTGGCAAGAAATGCAGTGCACATTTAAGAACTTGTATATTATATAGATGTTGAAATTCCCCCCACAGGGAAGAGAGACAAAATGAAGGCTTACTGTGAAGAACTTGGCTTCTGTTATACTATTTTAGATGCAGTTTTTTGCATTTTTGATTGCATTTTAATAGGGTACGTCAAGAGAATGTACACTAAGAAGGGATTTTTCAAAATTCCCTCCCGCGGGGAGTGTTATACATTTATAATAGATACATTTTGAGCCACAGCTAGTATTATAATATAAAGCTGGTAAAATATGTTAAAGTACAAAAATAAAATATATAAGAACTAAAACCATAGTACAAAATATATTAAATAAACATAAAAAATGTTAAGTGAAAATTGCTGTTAAATATTATTGTATAAATGTTTTTACAGATTAATTTGTAAAATTTCAATATCTGCATGCAAAAGATCTAGTTATACTGCAGTTATTTGATATCTATCATATAAGAGAAAGGATCAACCTGAAACATTTAATGCACAAATATTGAGTAGACAAGATAAGTTTTTGGTGGCAAATATGGAAACTCTTAAATATGTAATGCAGTACAAATGTAAACATTTACCGAAACCTGATGCTTAGCAAATACACACCCACAATTGCCGTAAATAATCTATATGGTTAATGTGGCCAAGGGCCCCAGTCAGCGCCATATTAACCGTCAATGGTTATACATTAGGCTTATATATACTGGAAGAGGAGATTGGACTGAAGATCTGGGTAGCGTAACTGGCAATGCATCTGCACGGTAAGTGGGAGTTGTGGGTTCAAGTCCTGCTTCGGGCTGATTCTTTTCTTCCAGTTTATTCTAAATTAATTAAATATTATAATTATTAAATTTAATTCGAGATGGCACCTAACACCTCCCTCTAGTGCCAAATTTATTTGTAATTGATAATTAATATTTCAAAATTATAGCCTGATTATTTATGGCAATTGTGGGTGTCTATATGTAATGCAGTTGCAATTAGCCATTATAAGTATAGATTTGAACAAAGTTTGCGATTTATGAAAGTCTAGTATGGATTACCAGATTTTTACAAATTTCAACTACATGATTCCAACTCAAGTTTGAGCTACATTGAAGGATTTGTTGCATGTGGATTTGACAGTTTGTTTAATAAAAAGTAAATCTTGGATAATTCTTTATGAACTTTCAATAAAAGAAAAGGAACAGCTGATGACCAAACACGTATGGCAAAATTCACAATAGACTGGATATTAGCAAAGAAGCATGAATGTAATAATATTTTAGAAGAAATCATTTTTAAATTTCACCAAATCTCTCTTATATGTGTAGAAAGTTGTTCTATTATTTTATGAATACATAAGTTGAGGATAAGTTTGAAATCAAATGTATCACTTAGATCAGTGTTTCTCAACCTCTAACAAATCGTTGCCCTCTTCAACGTAGTATCGCCCCTTCAATAAAACCGTTACATAGTATTGCCCCCTTCACTACAAAATTCCGATGCCGATGGCCAAGGCTAATGCCAAATTCGTATTACATTGAATAGACTAGTGACTAGTAAAATGTTATTTGTGTAATTATTGTGCGATATGACGAATAAAATATCTAATTATTCTTAATATAATGTTTTACTATATCGCCCAGAAAATTGTTTTTCGCCCCCCAAAATATAAATTGTTACTAATCGCCCCCGTTGAGAAACACTGACTTAGATCTTCAATTTCTGAGACATTCAATTTTGTGTTTGTTAATAGAAAAACTTATGAGGAGGTTTGACAAGACCACATTCCATGACTTCTGTTTCTTTAACATTTATTGTAAATTGACTGTAAAAAGTAAATACTTAAGATCAATCCTTCAGTACTTCCAATTACAGGAGAGAATGCTTAAAATGTAAAATCAGGTATTTTTATTTGATTTCACATCATATATCATACACAGTGGCTTCTTAACTTGCATGTTTAATCATTAAATGATAATTATTTATTTTTGATTTATTCATTTTCATACAAGATGGCAGTGTCACTGCCTATTTATGGCTATTATAGATGATATGCTAAATTATCAGGCTGTTAGAAGGCTAATTTAATAATTAGATATTAAGTAATTTGTCTAGAGGTAGGTGGTTAAGCCACTATTGTATTTTAATTTTAATAATTATTATAATTTATTTTTAATTTAAAATTTCTGGAAGACAAAGAATTGGTCAGGAGTGGGACTCAAACCCACAATTCCTGCATACTGTGTAGATGTAATACTGTGTAGATGAATTTCTTCTTTTCATTCAGAAATTCTAAATTAAAATTAAATTACTATAACATTATTAAAATTACTTAATTATTAAAGTAGCCTTTTAATAGCCTAATAATTTAACAGATCAGACTCTGGTTGTGATTGATTTAAAAAATTTGGTTATTTTGGTATATACACCATCACCATGTTCAGATTGTTATATCTGTAATTAATTAGCAAGGTCCTAGCCTAATAGTTAATTTGGTTCTATTCTATGATTTGATTTTTAGAATAATTTGGATTTTTTTTTTAAATGTGTAGTAACTGTATTTACAGAAAAAGCCACAAGAGGCCAGTGTAATAGCTAGCTATTTTCTCATTGTGTATTCCCAAAGAATATTAATTTTTCATGTTTTAAAAGTGCATAATTTAAAAATTTTTACTTTCAAATTTATCCTTATTTGAAAATAATTAAAAGTAAGTTAGCTAGTTTGCGAGTTACTCTCATGTAAATATTGCATTCTTTTAGTTATTATTTACACTACGCTTTAATCTAAATTGCGTGATGATGTAGAATCCAAATTTTAATCCTAACATAAATTAAGAAATCACTATAAATGTTTAAAGTATCTTTCAATTGTTTTTTGTGTGTAATAAATTGTATTCTGATTGATGTTTCATTTTTTTTAATCTTTGACTAATGCCAAAATATGAATGCTGATGAAAATTTTTTGGTATTGATTTTCAAAGAGGAGGAAAAAACAAATAATAAATACTGCAACTTTTAGGAATCAAAGCTTTATTGGTGTTTTTTTTTGTTCCCCCCCTCTCCAGGTGGAGCTCCAAAAAAGCATTTTAACCAATTTTCCCCTCTCTGACGTCACATGGAGGAGTTATACTCATATTTTTCAGATAGAAAATAATAAATTTTTAAAAACAAATGAGTGATATGAAATAGACTATGTAAACAGAATAAATCTGTAAATAATACAAACATAGAAAAAGATAATCACTAAGCCAAACAATATATATTCGATGGATTTTTCCATATTTAGATACAGATGCAGGTNTAATTAGAGTTTGATTATAGTTATACATTTTTTAATTGTTTTAAGATAATCTTTTCAATTCCAGCTAAAATCAGAATTTTCATTAATTATAGTCTTTATGTATGAGTGACTTTATTAAAGAGCATTCATTGCCGATTACAAGATGTATAAAGAGTTTCAAAAATCGTCGATACCATTCATATTGAAATCACTTGGACAAATACTACTAGAATAGTAACTATTTTTTTTTACTAAATGATGAGAATTGTCAAATAATGGCCCCTACAGTATTTGATATGCTTAAGAATTGAAAGCTTTACTAAAGAACAACCAAAAAAGTGATCTACAAAATCCTGTATGTCTAGGTCTGTTTGATGACATAATGTATGTTGGTAGTTTGTATAGGTTTTTTAATAGGCTGAAGGAACATGAACATTTATAAGAGGGGAGATTGACACAATGCTAGTAAAACATTTAACAGATACAGTGGCCAAGTGGCAGGAAGCTCAACTTCTTTCTCAATCAAGAAATGTCCCTTTCTGCACTGCAGAAGGCCTTGTTATAGTAAGTAGCATAAACCTTATCATCCAGAAATTAGAAGATAACAATTTAGTTTTGGGGATATCGACAATATTGGCACTTAAAGATGAGAAACATTAAACTTTCTTCTATTGACATAATATGTATGCACACAAATGTGCAAAACTGTGGAGTTTAATTCATTTAAACTTTTTTTTCAAACAGCTATATTGTTTGAGACCACTTGAAACTTAATTAATTATTTTAAGAAATAAAGTAATTTGGCTAGAAGTATTTGATTAAGCCACTGTCTTATACTAAATTCATTAATTAGAAATAAATTGATTTCATTTAGAATATTCTGGATAAACTTCAAACCACAACTCTTGCTTGCTGTGCAGATGTGTTGCCAGTTATGCTACTCAAACTTTGTTTGATTTTTGCTTCTAGACCAGTTTAATTAATCTATATATATATAATTGAAATGGGTTGATTATTGCACAGAACCCAAATTGTTAGGAGTTGAATTTTGAAATTTGGTACACAGTTAGGTTATATGATGAGAATGTACACTAAGAAGGGCTTTTTCAAAATTTCCCTTATGGGGGAGAGGGAGAAGGCTAAGCATTACCCTGAAGAACTCTGCTTCTACTGCACTATTTTAGATGTGGTTTTTTGTGGGAAATTGAACATATTTTTAAACCCATCTAAAAATTCTCTAATTAGCCTTGGAAAAGGAGAGGATCTAATTCTTGCATCCAATGAAAATGGGTAAGATCAGCTATAATTGAATAATATTAATCTTTGCCATTTTAACTTTTTGCCTGAGCAATGCCTGGGTCATCTGCTAGTTTAGATTTAACCATACTGATCACTAACAACACTGACTGGGATTGATTTATTGTCTATAGTCTCTCCATGGTTTTTAGCTGACTTATGCTTTCATTCTAATTTGGTATATATATTATGACAAACAAACAATCTAATAAACAAATAGTTGGATTCTTTATTGGGCTATTTAATGTTAATTGTTAAGGAAAAAAGTATAGTAGGGTTCTGCTACGTGTAACCAATATGTTTCAAGATCCCTTGTGTAAGCAGAAATTTGTGTTAAATAGCAAACCCTTTTAATTATTAAGCATTTTCTGTACTAACATATGTATCACACATTTTTTTTTATAAATAAGGAAATAAATACAGTACAACTTTTATATGAACAATAAATAGCATGATACTGAAAATCACAAAAGTAACTTTGGAAATTTTTGACTGTCTTATTTTCTCACTAAATCTAAAATTTTAATTTTTTTGTCTAAAAAAATAACACATGGCTTCTCTTTGGCTTATTACAGCTAATAGCAACACTATCCTTGCATTTTTGAGCCATATTTGCAAAGTAATTATCAGCACCTTTCTTTGTTTCATTTATGCTGTCATGTTGACATGATTTATTACAATGAGAACTCTGGACAAAGACTGATGCAAGTCCAGTATTTAGTATAAAGCAAAGAAATGTGCCATTGTAATAGATTCTCAGAATAAGAGTGACTGAGTGAAATGCTGCAAGACTTCATCATAAAAAATGGTGAGGATTTAGCATGCAATTAGGAATTCTTACTGTAAGTTCCTTCCAGATTGCCAATAGCACAAACCTGAAACTGTATATGGTGAATTTGTATTGTGGAGTCCTACTGTAATTTGGCTAGAGGCAGGCAGTTAAGCTGCCATCTCATATTAAATTTAATAATTATAATTTTAATTTAGAATATAATTACTAAAATTAATATGAGATGGCAGTTTTAACTGCTTATCTTTAGGCTAATAATTATGTTCCTTAATAATTAATTAGCCTTAAATTAGCCTGCTAAAGAATCTGGATATTAATTTGCAATAATTATGAACCTCATTGGTTTTTTTTCGTTATAATTACAGATTCACCACATACTTTTTTGATTTTTTATTCAATTAACACAAGATATCCCGGAATGCATTTTGGCCTGATCGAAATCCCTCTTCAGATAATACAGATCAGAAGCTTATATTGAATTAATATTATATGCTTTCTTTCAATTTTAAATTTTATTTAAAGATTGTGTTTAAAGGAAATTATTAAATTTTTTTTGTTATTAGGTTAAGACTTTGAAGCATTACATGCAGTTCCATATTATTGCATGTCTTCTGTATTATTTTTTCAAAATAAACTTAGCAATTATTATCATCATCATACTTCTGGTCCAGTAAATTAAACTGTAATTAGATTAAATGAAGTCTAATCCAGATGATCCAATCACTTATCTATTTATTTATAAACATTTAAATTAATAATTGTATAAAATTTGAAAGTCTGACAGAACATTAACATGAAAACACAGCTATTGACAACAGGAAATGTTGTGAGAGCATTGCCACTATTTATTACGGTATATGCATAATCACTCCCCACTGTAAACGAAGAGGAAAATGTTTAATGATGCTTCAGTAAATTATTCTGAAGATGATAAACTTAGTTTCACCATCATAGAAAGATTGCAAGACAGGTACAGTACATATGTGATAATTATGTTCTGCTCTAATAGTAAATCTTATGAATGCAATTATGTTTATTCTTGTGCTATTAGTCACTTGGCTTTCATGAAACTTTTTTTTATATTGTCCAATGCTAAATTGATATGTTAAGTAAACTAGTAAATGGTTACATTCAAGCACTTTTAATGTGTTCATTAAACATGTTGCACTAATTGGTTCGGTGCCATTTCCTCAAAATTTACTTTTGATTTTCTCAAAGATTCTTTACAAAGGAGTATTCTTGATTTTGATAACTGTCATTTTGTAATTATTGAGAATATAAACTACTGACTTTATTCAGGAAAAAAAATTATGATGATCATAACTGATAATTACATTTGCTATTGGAAATAGGCCAGTCTTAAAATTTTGTTGATTATTCTGTTCTGCTTCTTTTCATTGAGTAATGAAATTTTCTGACTAAATTATCAGATTTATTATAGAGCTTTTAAAAATCTATGTTAATTTTTTTGAGAGAACTGCTATGAATATTAAGTACATGAAAACTTTAAGATGTCTTTCTGTTTACTTTGCTGTATTTTTAAATAACTTGGAATTACAACAACATAATGTACTGTACAGTACTCATGTAGATAAATTGTATAATTTTGCATTATTGTATTATGAAGTTAAATATCAAAACATTAATAATTCTGACAAAAATTGGAAGTTAATAAAACTGATTTGGTAGAATTGTTAGTATTTGATATTTAAAATGATGATATGAATAATTGATTAAATATTAAAGTAGTCATATAGAAATGCTGTTTTATTGAACGAGCACAGATAAATTATTCAGTATTTAAAAATATGAGTAAGTTTAAATAAAAGTAAGTCATGCAAGTACTTATATTTGTATATATGTCATGTTTATTTGTATAAGTTTTCCATTCATTATTACATTGGAATATCCTGCAATTAAAATATTAATAAAATCAATGCAATAATGCTATTTACTTTGTTAATCAATTGATAAATGTCTTTATTAAACACCAGTTTTGTGCAATTTATTAATTTAGGTAAGTTACAAATTAGAAAAATGGATATTTGGATGATTGGTGCTATTGCATTCAAATTACTGAAATCTCACCTATAGCAGTCTATTTAAAATAAATATAAATGACAATCAAACTCAATTTATTATTAATAGCCAAATCTTCAGAAATTAAAATGAATTAAATTTAAATAACTTTTAATAGCACTGAATTGTAGCCGAGCCATCTGTCCAAAGGTGAAATTACAGTAATTATTGGATTAATTAAAGTTTGAGAATGCAGTTACCATTTTAAATATCTAAATTTTAGGTATCTCTGGTAAAATAGTTTTTTTTTTTTTTTTAATTTTTAATAATTCCTTAAATTTTAATCTTTCTTTATATATGCTTTTTTCACTGTATGTATTAAGAATCCCTTTTTTCATCTCATCACAGATGTGGCTGGACCCGTATTGGACAGTAAGATAATGAGAATCAACATCTCTGTCAAATTACTCTTCATTTATGGCAATCTTAGTCAAATTCAAACTTGTCTCCCAGAGCAGTATGATGACACCTTTACTGCTTCAGATATTTGGTCATTTTATCTTAGTATTACAAGAAACTATGTATAATAAAGTTTCTTATAATATAGAAGATCATTCTAGTATTCTTATAATACTAGAATGATCTTGTATATTATAAAATGGTGCAGTTAAAAAGTTTTTTCTAAACTAGGACTGATTGCCAGCTAAATTATTAGAGGTATCAATAGATTGCATCTGTAGCTATTCCTTTTAACTAGTTATTAAATATTTCCACTTAAAAGCTTTGAAAATGTGATAAAATATCTGAAAGCATTCAAATAAGTGGCATTTTTTTACTTCTAAAAATAAGTGTGTGTGTGTGTGTGTGTATTAAGTAAAGTATTCCTTTAATAAATTCCTATTTTATATTTGCTAAACCAAGTTACTGAATTTTGTTACAAAAGCTGTGTATAATTTACTAAACCAAGAATAATTATAAATGTAGTGTGTGAGATTGTATCTAAATTTTCAAACAAATGAAAACATTTATGTTATCTAATTTATATATTAAAAAATCACATCTATGTTAAAAGTTGTTTCGAGCTTGAATATAATGTTTGTTTTAAAGTAACATGTATGTAAGAAAAATTAAAGCCTGAAGCAACCTTAGAGAGAGTTTTGGATTTAGATATGCAGTATTGAAAACGTCATTGTTTAATGATACTATATCTTGATTCTTTCTAATGATAATTTTTCAGTGTTACTGAAAATTTCAGGTTTAAAATTTTTTATATATTTACTTTGACATAAGAAACTATTATTAAATTTTAATGTGTTATTTATTTTAAATTTGAAAAGATTTTTAAGCAGTTAATGCAGTAATTAATATAAATTTTTTGGCATATTATAAATCAAAATTTGCAAAGGATTGTAATGTTGGATATTTTTACACAAGCTCTCAATCAGTTTTAGGAAGGCACTCATAAATTTTTCATGCATCTATTTCTGATGTGCATGTTTAAATTTCTTGTTGTCATTATTTAATTTATTACGTAATAATTTAAATTTCCAAAAATTTTTTATATACAGTCTATAAGAAAATTGTTTTTTTCTTAAAAAAATATTTTTAAACAAACACACCTATTTAACCAGCACTGAAAAACACACCAATAACAACAGAACAAAGTAGTTAGATATTTATAGATCTGACTTAACCGGTGGCATCATTGATTAAGTTAAAACCTTTGAAATAGCTTAAGAGTCGTTGACATCGATACCGTTGACTTTCTTTTCAAGAGCATAGAAGTTATAACTCGAGACTAGTCTTTGTCTTTCTAATTTATATGGCTGTTTGTCTACTTGAGCATCTGTCGAAGTGAACCTAAATTTGTGTATTTGCTCACGAATCAAACGAAAACACTTCTACTGACGCAAACAATAATACCAATTTAGGAAACAAAATCAAGATGTTTGATAATTTCTACTTTAATGTAATATTTGAAACAATCAATTAAAAGCTTAATCTTTTATAATAATTATTATGGATTTGTAATAGAAGTTAATGTAATTTGAAGTTTTTTTAAATGATTAATTGATATCAGACAATTTAATGAGAAATTAATTTATATTTAAAACAATTTTGATTTGGGCATAAAATATAGAATTAATATGAAAATTTAATGTTAAATTTGGTCTGTTAAACAACAAATTTTATGTAATGTGCAGAATATGATTGCATTCTTTCTTGTTTTTCACCAATCACAAAGATTTGCATGGTTTTTGGAACACAATTTTATTTCATTTGTCAATTGTTAATTTTATTTCATTTGCTATTCACATTACTTGTGTAGCCTTCCTTGGAATCTTATCTACTATAGTCTGAGGAATTCCACACGAATAGTCATGTAAACCAAATAGTAGTGAAATAAAGGGTATGTTCGTAAAGTTGAATGAGTTAAACAAGAATAACGTCATCGTTATTCTTATTTCGTTATAGATGAATCGTTCGAAAAGTCTAACAAAATGGCTGTTTCTAAAATCAAAGATATGAATGTTGCCAGTGCAGCCTTATCTGAAATATTTTTCCTACATTGCTTCTGGTGGACAGTTATTTTATCATTTTACCTTTTAATTCACAGTTTAGACACTCGAGTAGATTTAGAAACATCGATATTGTCGGCTGCCATTTTCTTAACAAAGTGAACTAACTCTTTCCTTCCTGAACTTTGTTAGAATTTCATTTGAAACGTCATCACCGCAGAGCATGCGCACTGAGCGAGACTACTACTTTTAGAACGATTTGTTACTAATGCGTTTAACTCGTTCAACTTTACGAACATACCCAAAATTGCACTCTGAGAAATCTTGCAAGCCTTTGTGATTGGTGGAAAACAGGAAATGACATCACTATATTACTTTAAATTTTGAATAAGAACATTACAGATTGTCCTCATTCATACTGAATGTTAACATTTTATGTAAATAGTAATTACTTAATAACAAATGTTAATCAAATTTGCATATATGCTAGAGAATGGAAGATATTAATTTATATGTAAAAATTCTATACAAAATTCATTTATTTGATATTTGTAAAATGTTGCTAGATATGCACCTTTTGCAATGTACGTTTATGATGTACTGTTTTGTTTTTGAATATTGTAAATAAGATTTGTTTTTTCATTTCTGTTGAGTTTGTTCTGAAGGTTTTGAATTTTGTACCGATTTTTGCACACATTTATATCTTCCTACACTCATTTTGCACACATCTATATCTTCCTACACTGTCACCTACCATATTTTCAAGAATCTTTCACATTGATAAGTACCTGCAATTATCACTCGATTCACATGCTCAATAAACATTGTATCGGGTCATTGTAATGTGTGTCTGAGCCATTGTAATCTTGGCATTGTAATTAAGAAAATGTAAGATTTTTGATGTTATAAAATTTGCAATACAGTGGTACCTCGGGATACGAATGCCCCATCATACGAAATTTTCAGGATACGACATGAAATTCGAACATATTTTTGCTCCATGATACGAACAAAAACTCACCATACGACGTTACATTAGTTTGCAGCCCATTTTTTATTCATTTCTGTTTATCGGTCTCAGTCCGCGTGTTTGCTTCATCGTGGAAGGATCTTGCTCGATAAAGGAAATCTTGGGGTATTATCAGAAAGTGACTGATTTTATTGAAAAGAAACATCCCGAAAAGGTTCACACTGGCCATATTGCTGCTTGGTTTAATGATATTTGCCTAAGTCATTTTAGAAACATTTTAAAAAGTAGGCAAAGCCAAACCTCTTTGGATAGATATTTTACCAAGCGACCTCTATCTGGTGAAAGTGTTGGTGGAAGTGAAGGAAAGAAAGCAAAAAGCAGTGAATAAAAATTTTAAAAAATATATATAAAACAACACTAATTTTTTTTTAATCTTTTCTAAGTTATTGTTACATTATGTTATGTAAGTTAAGTTTTAGTATCATTTCCCTTCTCCCTCTCTTCCGCCACCAGTTTACACCTCCACCATCATCTATTCTCAAAGATAAAGTGCAAATAAAACTACATTTTCTAAATCAATTATTATCCTATTATGGTTATTTATACATTTACAACTCAACGCATTTTTCAGTGTTTTCCTTACTATAGTTATTATTTTTTTTAATGTACTACTTAGCTTTAATTTGAGTGTGTTTTTCGTGTTGGAACGAATTAAAAATGATTCACCTTACGACATTTTCATGATACAGTCTCAGTTTTGGAACGGATTAATTTCGTATCCTGAGGTACCACTGTAGAGAGAGAATTATTTCACTTCTTTATTTTTCATCAGTAATGTAGGACATTACTTATGTGTGTAATAAATATTTACAATTATTTACAGTATTAATATTTCTAAGTGTTTAATAATAGCATGCCTTTAAATATAATAGTAACTTTTTAGTTTGTATTATTTATTGATGACAGATAACCTTAAATAAAAGTAATCTTAATTCTGTTACTTGTTTTTCAATTTAGTTTAGTTGGAGAAAATTTCAATAGGCAAATTAACATTCAAGAACTCTGTACACTTTTTATTTGAACAGTTAATTCAAAGTTAAATTTCAGATTTAATGTTAACAGAGATTGTTTATTAAACTGTAAGTTAGCTATTGAAAATAGTAGTAACTTCTTGAAGGCAGAAGAGTAATTGAAACAAGAATATTACATTTCTTGAAAAACTTATTGAGTGCTGGTATATTTATAAAATTATACTATAGAATTATACAAAATTTATCTGGTTTTTAGTAAACTAATTCTCTTGAATGGAGCGATGAATTCATCCCCTTGATACAAAGGTAAAAAGATTTGTAATAAACAATTTTTCATTTCATTTGTATTCCTGTTTTCACAAATTTTTTGATTGCTTAATTAATTATGTGGTCAGATATTTATATAAAAATACAATTTAATCTTTTTGCCTTGGAAAATAAATTCTTTCAAGTCTCAACTCGTACAGAAATCTGTCAAAACAATCATTAAATTAACAATTTTTTACTTATCTCCAGAAAGTTATTAAGGATTTTAATTTTAAGAATTTGCCATTATGGACTTTATATTTAATATAAAGATATAATCGATTAGTGTGGGATTTATATGGTTTTCACAGAATGCTTTTATTCAAATAATAAGCTATTAGAGTTTGCATTACTAATGTACTATTGAAAAGTGGTTAAATATATGTTGTTTCAATATAAATTGATAAAGATTTATAGCACATTATAATTTAAATAGAGGTTAGAATCTAGAGGTCAGGACTACTAATCAGTGAGTTAAGTGGGTCAGTGTGTCAAAGTCCACATTCATTTAAAATTTATAAATTAATGGTAAAAATTGAGACTAGAAATATTTGATGGAGACCCACAATTTGCTAAATTAACATCATAAAAGATGTAGATGAAAATTGTAATAAATGAACTGAATTTTCTGTAATTTTTGTACTGATTTCATATTTATAAATAAATGGAGATCATCTTTCTTCTACTGTTATGTATCTTGCATACTTTTTGCTCATAGGATTGAAAATCTTTTATTGGGATTTTAGACATTTCTGCAGTTATCTACAGAAAATTGTTTTTAGGAAGATTAACATTTTTATTATTGTGTGCTTAATATTGTAGTTTGGGTGTGGTTGGATAGAGCAAGTTTTTATTTCTTTATAGTTAAGTTCTGCCTGTCAATCAAAACCAGAGATATTTATTATTATTTTTGATTATATCTCCATTTATTCTTAAATCATTTCCAGTTTTAAAGCTTATCTTGGTTTTAGTATCTGATCAAATAATTCCTTTACAGAGACAGAGTGATTAAACTGTTTTTCTTAGTTTTGTGATGCAATGTTAACAGTAAATTAAGTTCTTTGTCTTGTTTTAGCTTTGTAATTTCTTATACATTGCAACTATTATACGATAGTAGTGTAAAATATTTGCAAAAGAACTTTGAAGTTGTTTGTATTTGGATGTGAAATGCCTATTTAATTGTTTAAACTAGCATTAAGTTTGCTTGTTTAATGCTGATTACAATTATTGTACACTGCTTTATTGTATTTTGCATGTTTAAAAAATTTGTTGTTCATTCCAAATAGTGTTGTTTGATGAGATCAGAGGTCATAGTTTGTTTATTAATTTACAAACACTTGGATGTATAACTTTGTTTCAATTCTGAAATGAAAATTAAGTGAATAAAGATTAAGAATTTAATACCATATCCTTATGCCTTTTCAGATACCATAAATAATTTAGCTGCCTTGAAAGTAACACACCTTTAAAGCAATTTCTCCTTGAAAAACCCACTACATATTAATAGTAATTTTGTTTCATATCTAGGTTTAGGCAGTTGCATTGCCTGTCAATTGGTAAAATGAATTCTCATCACAAAATATATATTTAATTGTGAAATATTTGACAGTATATTATTAGCATGACGAGGTGAACAACACTCATAATGAAACACGTTTTAATGCTTGGATATACGACTCCAGTTCAAGTTGGAAACACTACTGCCCACTGCCAGATATTTCAAGAAGATACACGGGAACTTGACCCGTGTCACTGTCTTTATAGCAAATACAATGCATTTAAAATAACTCGACAAGGTGTGACTCACCTCGGTGAACTTACTCAAGGTTATTGTTTTTTAAGTAGACAATTTAAGTTATTCTTGCTTGTTTACAATAATCAATCAGAAATTTATTGCTTTTCCTGTTTCTTGCATGCAAATTTATACTGATAGGATCAAGACAGATGTCCTGCTCCAAAACAATAGTAATCTTTCATGTATTATAAAATGTGAATACCCATTAGGAGCATGGCAGAATGAATTATTTGTTTGAGATGCTTTGTGTAAAAGAACCCCAACAAATAAATTTATTTCTTAATAGTGTGCCAAGTTGAATTATTACATATCTGAATGCTGATTTATATAATTGACAATTATATTCAGTTATTTCATATGAAATGTTTTATTATTTTAAAAGATTGAGCATAAATTTGAGAAAAATGTTGAAAAATTGCTAACTAAAGCTTGAAAATGTCAATTCTTGATCAGCTAAAATGATTTTTTTCAGAAATATTCTTGAATTTAACATATAGAAATAAGTTTTTGTTGATCCTAAATTGTCAGTTTATTTTTAAGGCTAATTAAATTAATTAATTACCAAACCTTGGCAAATATAATCTTTTATACCTATATCTTGTATAAGAATTGATAAAGAAAATTTAAAATTAATTACTAATTTAGGACAGACAAGAGACACTATGATTATTAACTCAGGTTAATAATATTAACTGAAAATCTTCTTGAGTTTGTGGCACAATTGCGTTCCTTCAGGCCAAATTTCAATAGTTAAATTAACTTTTAATTGCTGATTATTTCCAGGCCATATTAAACTTAACTAAAGCATAAACAATTATAAAATTAAGAGTCTATTAATTAAATTTTGACTTTTATAATTGATTTTGGGTGCTTGTCACAACATTTTTTAATATAAAAACCATAATTTTTCCATTATCTTACAGTGAAAATGACAATAAACTTGCTTTACAATAACACAAGGATAAATTTATATGATTTATTTAAAAATATTAGATACAACAAAAGGATCTAATTATTTATTTCCATTTTTTTCTATTATCAGCTCGGAGCATAAGCCATAGGCATAAAAGAAAAACTTAGTGCAGGGATTTAATCTCCATCCTTCATATTTTGTAGCAAAGTGAAAACTTATTTTTAGAATTTTTTTAGCAAATGTAGGTAATGAGGACAAGTATAAATGAAAGGTAATGCCAAGATTGCCTTTAAGAGGATCCATTAATAGATTACTAGCAATATTAATGTAAAATAGATAAGGTTACTATAGAAACATCCAAAAACATGCTAATAAAAAATTAATTTTTATTGTACTTACGTTCTATTTTTGTTTCTAATAATGAATTAGAAGAAGTTAAGTTGTCGGTGTTTTTTTTTTTAATTTTATTAAAAAGATTCTCTATTTTATCTATTAAGCTATTATTTTTAATGTAAATATGTGAGACTAGTTCATTGTAGCCATAAATTTTGGTAAGTTTATTTGTGAGAAATAAAGACAACTTAGAATATTTTCAAATCAAAAAATTACTGTATTCATCTCTAAGTGCATTTTAATACACTTAGAATAGAATTTTTGCTTTCAAGAACCTTTAATTAATTGTTCTTTGATAGCTAGTTTGAGGCTGTCTTAGTTGATTATATTCATGATTGTCCATGCATAACTGATGTTTATAACAAATCTTTAATTTTTTTACAGTGTGATTTGTTTTGATGAGTTTGTAGAGGATAATTAAGTAAAAAGTTTACATTAATACATAATATAAATTCTTTTGACACTTTATTTTGTATTTTCGTAAAATTTATTTACAAAATTGTTTAATATCTTCTTTAATAATTGTGGCAATTTATGCTAGATAGGCAGACAAGTTTTGGATCCATGTCAGCTTGCAAACTAATGTAACGTTGTCCTGTTGCCAACGTTGCAAGATATATTCTTAATTAGAATGTCTTGCAATTGTTCTTTTACCATAATAAGTTCCATTAAATTCTCTAATAAAGTAGCAAAATGAGGTGAAGGTAAATGCATTGGGAAGCGAGGACTTTCTCAATGTTATCAATTTATTAGCCACGAGTGACTCGAATGATAAGATGATTAACTGTTGAATGTTTGATATGTAATGAAGTAGACTATTAAATTTGAATAAATGCTTTTATTTGTAATAGGATATTCCATCATTCATACTTCATATATTCTATATCTTTTCAATGTACCAAAAAATGCAAAAATATTAACATATTTTATAGAGTTGTTAGTTGATTAGTCACATTATTTACATTCTGTTAACAACTTAAAGGAAAGGAGATTTTTTTGTAAATTGCACAAAATGATGATTTTTTTCAAATTATTCTTTAGATAACAAAATAAATTTAATGAACTATTAGATGATGCCAATCTGCCATATTAATGGGCTATGATAAGTCTAATTTAATAATTAAATGCAATTTTACTAGAGGTGGGCAGTTACGCTACCATCCCATAATAATGTTAAGAAGTTTAATTTTAATTTAGAATTTCTAAAAGAAAGGAATTGTCCCGGAGTGGGACGCAAACTCACAACTCTTACTTTCCATGCAGATGGGTTGCCAATTATGCTATCTGGAACTCCATCCAATCTTTGTTTTCGGTGCTATTAGGTATAATCATACCAATTACTTGTGGCACCGATCTGGAATGACTAATGCCCACTGCACCATGGCTCTCGGCTTTCTAATGCTTTTGTCTCGATATGGTGTATATGTACTGTACATATATCAATAATCCATAAACCATATTTTGAAGTAATGCCAAACAATCTGCAGTATTATCAGGCTATAATAAGAGTAATATGGGCAGATCATTTGGCATTACTTAATAATAATATAAAAATCAGGTATATGGAATGTTTATATTAGAACAATACATAAATAACAATATTTTTTTATCTGATTCTTCTTCCCCATTGAGTTTTAAAAGGTAATTGCACTTTGAGTCACTGCCTAATTCTTGTTTGTATGCAAATCTTTCCATGTTAATTTCTGTACTTCCTCTTTGCAACCTTCTTCCTTAATATTGATTTATTAATAGAAAAAATTACAGGTCTTAAAAAAAATCTCTTCCTTTTTTTGTGATGTAATTTTTCCTTTTTATACCCCCTCTACTCTCAATTTATGCACTGGTTAATATATTGCAAAGAATAGTCATTATTTTAAACATGTTTGATTGATAAACTGGTAATACATTTTTATTAATTACATATTTACACGTTTAAGATTTGTTAAAGGAAAAAACTTGTCCTGTTGTATGAGAGAGAATTAAAATTTTATAGAATTACTACTATTTAAATAACTTTATTTGATTTTTTTGTGAAGTACAGTAAAGCGTTAATTATCTGAATGCCGATCAACCGAAACGTCGGTTAACCAAAAGCATTCCACTCGGACTGTGTCATGATGAACTGAATGTTTTTGATACTAGATTAACTTCTAAAGTATAATTTTTTTTTTTCGTTTTTATATTTTTCAATATATTTATTCTGTTTGTACAAAATAAAGAAATAATTTTTAACAATATAATAGCCACGATGATTATTATAAAAATTTTCATTAGGCTTAACATCGACAAAAATTCAATGTGAAGTGACATGCAACAGAGAAAAATTTAAACATGGGATATATTAATATACTATTATTGCAATATACTATATTAATAATGTATTTTTTCGTACATAATCAGTTATCCAAAAAATCAATTTTCCGAACAACCCCAGTCCCCAATTGATTCGGATAATTGAAGCTCTACTGTAATAATTTATCATTTATATGCATTTATTGCACGTGTTTGAATGCACATATTACTCCGTTTAATAATGCTCATTTGATTAGTATTATTTCTATTTCTTAGCTAAATCATATTTCAATTGTAATTAAGTTTTCTTTCTATAAACTTGCTTCATCCATCATTCATTTCTGCAAGACATCTTGAAATCTGCAATTCTTAGAAGCTTAAAACTTTTAAGATATAATCTTACTTTCATATCAAAACATATTCTGTGTCTGCATTTTATCATAGTTTCTAGTATTAAACTATGACGTAAATAAATATATGTCATACTATGACTTACTGCTTCTTGTGTGGAAAGGTGTATGTAAAATGTATCATAATTCTAGTGTTGTTCAATCCAGTTCATAATTTTTAAAATTTTCAGGCTCACATGAGGTTTCCTCCAGATTATCCTTATTCTCCACCTACCATTCGGTTTTTGACTAAAGTATGGCACCCTAATGTTTATGAGGTAGGGACTCTGTTCTTTGTTGTTATCATTATCATCAAATGCAATAAAATTTCAATAATTTACTTTTTTTTAGAATGGAGACTTGTGTATTTCAATCTTGCATCCTCCCGTAGACGATCCTCAGAGTGGAGAATTACCTTGTGAGCGTTGGAATCCTACACAGAATGTAAGGTAAGTTTGTACTATCTTGGTTGTTCATTTCAATTGATTTACATGGATGTACTGTAATTTTAAGTTTAATTTTTCTAATACAAATTTGGAACTAAATGGTGAATACAAAATACGAATTCTAATATGGGACTCTAAATGGTGAATTTAATTTGTCTTTGATGAGATTGTGATCATAATTCTGTTAAAATATTTTATTTAGAACAATTCTGTTGAGCGTAATATCACTACTGAACGAACCAAACACATTTTCGCCTGCCAACGTCGACGCATCCGTAATGTATCGTCGATGGAAAGAATCCAGAGGAAAAGATAAGGAATATGAAAATATCATTAGGTAAGATTGTTGTTGCCACTTTTCGCATCGAATAGTTCCATTCCTAAATCACACAATCATTTTTGTACTAATCGTTCAACAGGAAGCAAGTACTGGCTAGCCGAATGGAAGCGGAAAAAGACAACGTGGTGGTACCCACGACCATCGAAGAGTACTGCATCAAACACAGCGCCAAGCCTTCCGAAACCGAGACTGACATGACGGACTTCTATGACGACGACTACGGTGATGACATGGACGATAACGACGAAGAGGAAGAGGAGGAGTATAATGACGACAATGAAGATTCGGGAAACGGTGAATCATGATGAATTAGTGATATACAATAGCTATATTTTGCCGAACAGTCAAAGATAAAAAGACAAAAAAAATTTAAAAAATAAAAAAAACTTCAATGACAATGAGAACTGACCCAGCCAAAACTTTTTTTTCTTAGCTGGGTACTTAGAGGTGTATGGGAAGATACAGGTGACATTTAAAAACAAAAAAAATAACAAAAAAATAACATATATATGGAAATGATTTCTGCTGGATTCTGTATACTTCACGCTATATTACTGAAGTTTGGAAGGTATGCTTACGTAAGTGATTTTTTGAATGGTGAATTAATTTTGTAAATTATTTTTGATTTAATTTTTTTTTTCCCCTGGTGCAAAAGTGAGATTTTACTTACAGCATAGCTTCCTTTATTTTTGTTTTTTCTCCCTCACCCCTTCCTCTTCCTTTTGGAAGGTCTTATTCTTCTAGTTTCATCATTTTTTTTTTATTACTCTCCACATCATTTTTTTTTTTTTGATTGTAGGAAAATGTTTGTCTGATAGATTTCTTTTCAATATTGATCAGTTTGTCCGAGTCTAGTTATTGTATTACATCCCCAAAAGTCCATTTCTTGTATTTTATTCCCTTTTTTCTTCTCCTTTTGTGTGCCGAAACAAATTATGTAATGCAGAATATGAAATAAACTTATGTATAGTATTATTCCTAGTTAATTATATCAGGAAGTAAATAGTAAATCAGTTCCTCTCAAATTTTTAATTATTATTTCACTGAAATGTGTTGTTGCCGGCTTTAATAAGCTACAATTGAGTTTACTTCTCACATTTTTCAAAATATTTATGCCTCATGCTGAATTTAATTGTCTGATTTGTTAGGCCATAACTTGACAAAGTATATAGATGTAGAGGAATTTGGACTAAAGATAGATAATTAAGTCACCATCTTAATACAATATTCTGAAAAAAAAAATTGATCTGGAGTGGACTCTAACCCACAATTCTCACTTGCCATGAAGGTGCATTGCTAATTATGTTAGCTGGATCTCCGTTCAATCTTTGCTTCCACACAAATTAATTTGGAAGATGACCATACTACACGTGCATCCAACTTATGGCCCAACAAATCAGGCATTATTGTTTAGTTTAGAATTCTGGCTTGGTTTACTGTGTAATTAATTTTTATTTGAAACGTTTTAGTTTAATTTTATATGTTATCAGGCCTCGGAATGGATCACTACTCTCAATAATTTCAACCCGGCATTTATTAGGCTATGGTTATGTTCTACAAAAAATAAAGAAACTGAGTAATGAATAGATCAAAATATACAGATGTAGCAAAGGATAATTAACAACCCCTTTTATTAATTTTAGTTAACTGACTCGGATTCGACACACTCAAACGAAACTGGAACTCAGAGATTCTTTAGTTCTGGTTTTACCAGAGACTGTAGTCTATTCAAGTCTTTACCGTAAGGCTGCATTTATGCAAAAACAAACTTTTCAGACTAGAATTTGCAATCACGACACTATTTATGCAGAAGTGAGAAATGAATTTCTTGCACAAACATGCGAGAAAAGGACACAAATGTCTAGACCCTATATGAGCATTGGTTCTAAATTCTGCTGCTGTGGCAAACAGCAGTATTTTCTGGTCATAATTAATTACAAATTATGGTTGCTTTATTTATCATATTAACATAATTAACTTATAGTATTGTCCTTTAAACAAAAGAAAACATTCTCGAAATAAATTATGTCAAATGAAACAAAACCCATGAATGTAAAATAACATTTGAACCTTACAAATAACGTATATCATTGTGGCCAACTAATTTTGTTTCAGTCACTGTTTCCTTGCCAGGATTTATTATTCTGACTAATTTTGAAGTCATTTTCTGTTTCGAGGCCTGTATTACAATTGCAAGTGCGGGAGATAATTCAACTAGCTGTGTAAATTATGTAATTTTGAGGTGTTTGTCTTTTTAATTTTAAGTTCCTGTTAAGTTTCTCAGCCAAGAGAGTGACTTTTTTTTTGTTATGATATCAATATGTAGATAATTAAGACATTGCTTACTGATGTTTCCTTGACATTGCAATGATTAGCAAAAATTTTAAATATTACATTTACTGTTCTAAGCAGGGAATAAATGTAAAAAAAAAAAAAACACTTTTCCATTTCACGTTTGAACTAGCTGTTACAGTATTTTCAATAGAGGAAATTGATCTTGTCACTTCTTCCCACTTGACTGTGTTCTTGTCATCAAGCTAAACTATTTTTGAGATTTTTGGTCGCGTTGAGAAAATGTAATTCTGATGACAAACGCATTAGAATTGCTTTGTGTTGTGTCAAAAGAATCTACTTCCAAGACCAGTGACATTTTGTCAGAGACTTTGACACCTTGCAAACAGTAAGCATGTTTGAGAAGAACATATTCTACTATCTTATTTGATCATTTCATAATTTTTTAAAACTGGATATCAATGCTTAAAGAAGTCTAAAAACTAAAGAAAGAAGAGAGCTGAAGCTAATACAAAACATAAATCAATATAAAAATATTTTGTGTGTTTAAGACAATTTACTGGTGTTTATCCTATTTTCTTGTCTTAATGCCAATGATAATTTGAAGAGAATTTGAAACTGGTAATCATATATTCTTGATTGTGTTTTTTAATTAAAAGGAATAAACTTATTTCAATATTTATTTTTACATTTAATGTAATTTATCTGATTCATACATATACTGTTCAATTAATAACAATAATCTCATTTTATAATTATGTGAAGAATTTAATATAGTCTAAGCAAATTATAATACTTCAGATTTTTCCCGTAAGCACTTTAATAACGTACAGTGATACCTCAGTTTTCGTCAATAATCCGTCCGAAAACAATTGACGAAATCCAAAGCAATTATTTCCACATGAATCAATGTAAATCCAATTAATTCATTCTAGACACTCAAAAATACATACCAAAAACACATTTTATAAAGAATAATTAGTGTGTTTAATACTGAAAATGATAAGAAATTAGTCTTTACATTAATATAAAATGAATATAAAAGACTAATTTCTTGTTATTTTTTGGTATGTATTTTAGAGTGTCTGGAATGAATCAATGTAAATCCAATTAATTCATTCTAGACACTCAAAAATACATACCAAAAACACATTTTATAAAGAATAATTAGAGTGTTTAATACTGAAAATGATAAGAAATTAATATAAAATGAATATAAAAGACTAATGTAAAGAATAAATGAATGTTTAACATGACATTCGAATGGCTGCTTGCTGTGGAAACTTTCATTGGTCCCATGACGAAGCTAGAAGGGAAGGAAACAATGGAATTGTTTGGCTTTTTTTAAAACTCTTTCTGCCCTGTGGGCAATAAGAGGGCCTCTTTTAGCAAGCCCATTATGGGTTCTGTCAGACCCACAATGGGGCAGCAGCTGGTGGTGAGTGACGGGGCCCGACATATCCAGNAAACACATTTTATAAAGAATAATTAGTGTGTTTAATACTGAAAATGATAAGAAATTAGTCTTTACATTAATATAAAATGAATATAAAAGAATAAATAAACATTTAACATGACATTCGAAGGGCTGCTGGCTGTGGAAACTTTCATTGGTCCCATGATGAAGCTAAAAGGAAAGGAAACAATGGAATTGTTTGGCTTGCTAAAAGAGGCTCTCTTAGTGCCCCATGGGGCACTAAGAGGGCCTCTTTTAGCAAGCCTGTTATGGGTTCTGCCTGGCCCACAATGTGGCAGCAGCTGGGTGGTGAGTGACGGGCCTGACATATCCAGACGGACCACTCCTGAAAAATTCCTGGGGATTTTTTGACCCATGCGCATTAGATCCCGGGTCCCCCCATAGTAGTAGGCTGCCTCCTTTGATTGCTTGGCTGTCCGGCTCTCATAGAGGAGTTGATTGGCTAAATGCAAGGGGAGGTAAATTCTCACACAACCAATTATCAACCAAGACAAATTTTTTGCGAAAATAATCAATGAAAACCGAGGTATTACTGTAAATTTGTTTATGGCTTAAAAATTATCAAGAGAATAGCATACAATCTTTAGACTTCTGAAGGAATCCAATTTGTGGAATTATATGGGAATAATAGTTCAGTTCAAACAATTCATATAAAGTTGAATCATTATACAATGATATAAAATTTAAAGACTAAACCATAAAGTTTCACTTATAAATAGTAATTTGGTTTTAACTAAAATAAAATGGGTATAATTATTAGGATAACAATAAATACAGGTTTTAATGTAAATTTGAGGAGTATAAATGGGGCAACTTGCCTTAAAATTTACACCAATAAAGCAAATTTCACCCATTTTGAAAACATTAATGTTCACACAATAACAAATTTTTCCAGAATTTGTTAACCCAAACAATAAATTACCTTCGTGTCATCCACAAAATAGTTTTATTTCCAATAATAATTTTATTATTCACGTTGAAAAGTGTAAAAAGCAACATGATACATAATAATTGTTCTATTTTGAGTAAAATAATTTTCTTCTCTAGGAAGTAAGGACAAGTTCAACCCCCAATTGTAGAGAAATTCAAACATCTGGTTTTAGCAGACCATTTTACTGTGCTCGGGACATAGGGGTGAAATTTTAAGGACACCCACCCCTTTGAATGGATGTAGTTTCATGCATACATGATGACAGGTTTGGCTACATTTTTACTGTTTTGGCACCAAAGAACATTGTTTGAAAATCATGATTTCTTTAATCACTCTGATATACTACCTTCTTATTTTGTTTGATTTGAAAATTATAATAAAATTAATTTGATATATGTATAGGCAATCAAAATCTTTAAGCACCATGTGTTGCAGAAATGCAACATACACTATACATTGAAATCTGTGCTGTGTTACTTTGGGAAAACAATAGCCATATAAATGTAATGGAAACTGCATTTTACCTAGTAAATTTTTTTGATAGAATGCTAATAGAAATTTAAATTTTTTAGGGAAAAAAGATTGGGGGAAGCAAAATTTGCACATTTCTCATAATTTTCTTGCACAATAAATATGAAAATATATAGCACAAAAATAAATATTTGAGTAGAAAATCTTACTTTATTCTATTTTTCTCAAATTTGTATTGATCCATTTATGTGGTAGTTCTGTTGAATTTAAAATGGATCATATGCCATCTTTTATGCTCAATGTAATCAGAAAAAAAAAAATCACTTGGGACCATGTTGCAATTTCCCACATGCCTAAAAATCAAGGAGAAAAATTATTTTCAACAACAAAGACAAAATAGCATAAAAATTATGACCATTTATTAGTATATTGTCCAAAAAAGAGCATGGTCTGATGATGTTTTATACCCCTAATTCTGTAAATTATACAAACTTAAAGCAAAGTAAGAAATTTCAAGGTCATTGAAACTTTGTATTAAATATTGTTCCTCTAGTGATTCGTATTAATGTGAGTTGACTATATCCAATTTATTTAGAATTTATCAATCAAATGATGAAATGACATTTTTGTCAATTGTCTTTTTTGAATGTTAGAAAAAAAAAGTTGATAAATAATGAAAAATAGTATATACACAACTTGCCCTTTATCATCTACTAGGACTTCCATATAGTAATAAAAGACTTACTATACTGCTGTGATCAATTGGATACAAAATCCTAGTAGACAGTGATAATTAACAATTTTTCTTCTAATTTCTAACAGTTTTGAATTATACAAGGTGCTTTCCATAAGTAATGCGACCAAGTTTTTCATGATGCGATGATACGTCATATCTAGTTCTAACCCGCTGCACTAATTGGTGTGGTGTGTTGAGACCAAGCGAGTTTTGAAGCTATTTGCTTCCAAGCTGCTGGTGGACAAGGACGTTCATTCCCATGAACCCCATTTTGATTTAAAGTAACACGGTGCAATGGATCATTTTGTGGAGCAATGTTACGTTATCAAATTTTGTGTTAAACTTGGGAAGTCCACCACCAAAACCTTTACATTAACCTATTCTATGTTGAAATTTTTATTTATTGCCTGTGATGCCATGTTGAATTTTCATCGATGTTAAGCCTAATTTTTTTAAAATAATAATCGTGCTTACTGTATCGTAAAAAAATTTTTTTTTATGTTTCACAAACAAAATATATTTATCAAATAATATAAAAACGGAAAAAATGTTATTTTAAAAGTTCGTTTTAATATAAAAATTGTGACGCGAAGCGACATCTAGTATCAAAAATGTTCCGATGTAAACACGGAAATATTCGGGATCGCCCACGCAGATCAATGAGGTCAACACAGGACAGGTTAATTCAGCAGGCCTTTGGGAGAGATTGCTTGTCCAAATCACAAGTTTTCTGATGGCACAAGTCGCCCTGCCCCAAGAAGGCACACATGAGCAAGTCCAGGATCAAAACCATGCTCATTGTCTTCTTTGACGTCAGAGGCATTATTCACCACAAATTTGTACCTGCCAGGACCACTGTAAATGTTTTCTACTTGGAAGTTCTCAAAAGACTGGCAGTGCATGACCCTCCTCTTCAAAGTGACATCGAGGACATGTGGAAACTTCATCACGACAATGTGCCAATTGTTTAAAATAAAAAGTTGTTATAATTTTTAAAACAGTTAAAAAAAAAGTTAGCCGAAGATAGGATGAACCTAGATCACCCACATGGCAAGTTCGCTACAGACACCTATTTCGCTGTGCTGCCATAGTGTAAAATCGACCAGTATATGAGCAGTACTTAAAACTTTAGACCCCTTTTCCTCGGAATCTTCTGGCTAGTGCACTTTACAATTATTCTGGGTAGACACCCTAGAGTATACAAATAGCCTGTGAAGTCTCATCCTGAACTGAATTTCCGAGACCGTAAGGTCCCCTTGTGAGTGATGCCAATATTTATCAAGGCATCTTAGTAATTTGTATGTGGAAATTCTTTTATAATTAAGTTTAACAATTAGGAGAAAATGCTATATTTGAAACAACATAGCATCACAATTTATTTTTCATATAAAAAGAACTTAGTAAATTATCTTTTGTTTGAAGTTCAATATAGTTAAATGTATAATTATAATGTTTCAGTCAAATACATTTATAATGTACTTCTGATAAACTTCTTAGTTTCTCTGCAGCCTAATAAGAAATAAACAATTATCTTTTAATACAGATAAATTATTATAAAATTAAAGTACATACTTGTTCGGCAGTCAAATCTCGTTGAGGTTGGGCTAGCATCTCGTAACCGACCATGAATTTCTTTATGGTGGCTGAACGGAGGAGAGGAGGAAAATAGTGAGCATGAAGTTGCCAGTGGCTGGCATCACTGTTAAAATCGCCAGTGGGAGCTCCTAAGAAACATGAATGTAATGTGACAAATATTAAAAAATTCTCAGAAAACCAAAGAACTTACCGTGCCATCCCATGGAGTAAGGAAACGACGTCTCAAATAGGTTATCGTATTTGGTTAGGTGTTGTTTCATAATGTATGCTAGAGCTGACAGACAAAAGTCAAATTATAAATTTTATTTTTAGGCATTCACGTAAATAGTGTGATAACTTACAATGTTTTTCACCATCGTTCAGATCAACCAATCTCGACACACGTCTCTTTGGTAGAAGTAAAGTTTCGTACGGCCACGTCGCCCAATATGGCACTAAAACTACCCAGTGCTCGTTTTCCAGAACAATTCTTTCCTGTAAAATTACACCAAATATCATTAAAATTGAATAAAACTCTGAAGATTTAAAAGCATTACTCACTTTACGCTTTAATTCTTCTTTAAGGTATTCAAGAAGCATTGCAGTACCATGCTTTTCATAATAATTTTTTTGTGCAGTTTCTTCTTTTGATGGAATGTTTGGCAGAAATGAACTTGCCCAAATCTATATAGCAAATACGATACCATTTCAAAAACTGGTTATAACTAGTGTGATTGATTTTACTGTATTAGATAGATACATAGAACATAACACCCCCAAAACAAGCAAATAACTTTTATAGTTCTTTACTTGTTTTGGGAGTGTTGTGGTGTTCTTTGTACAGCCAGCCTATTTATTTTTACTTAACATACTGTTTTTTGCTTCATCCCAGCATTTCACTTACATCCCATGTCTTGAAAAAATTTAACACTCCATTCCGAATTTGATTTGTTATAAAATGTTCACAACTCTTATGAATGCAGATTAAACTCGAACAGATTCCACAAAGGTAGATGCTGGAAGGCAAGAAATACAGAATAGGTTCTATAAATTTGTCAAACTATTGCAAGAACAGATGCAGACAAAATTCATTACAATTACTCAACCGATGGATGCCAATTGTCATTTAGCAAACACTTCCAAGAAAGAACTGTTGTCAAGGACTATGAAGTTAAAATCATAGTTCTTGTTTGCTAGAAAGCACATTTTACTTGTGAATTTATGTCAAATACGATGCTGGGATTAATTAGCATTGCTTTTGGTATTTATAAAGCAAAATTCAGACGTACAACTTAAATTATTTTTAGGACAAACTTAGTAATCATAAAACAAACTTAACTATTAAATTGGATATTGTATTGTAATAAAAAAAATTTTAGAGAAATTTAATTTTTGAAAATAAAAGATTTTCATTATTAAGTATTTGTTTTTATGCCACCAACTTGATATTGCTAATAATGTACTAAACAAACTAATTAGCTAAAATTTGAACATGAATTTCAGTAGTAGCTTTTAAGATGTTTTTATGCATTTCAAAATATAAGATTTGTTTTTATACAGTGATATGCAAAAGTTTGGAATTACAAATTTTGTGTATTCAATTGTTTTTGGTGTGTAATTTTACTATCAAATTAATTTTTGTTATCATATTTAAGTATAAAATTACAAATACATAAAAAAATGCATTTAAAAAATCTGATACATTTAAGATAATTGTATAGAATGAAAGGTTTGTTGTAGTCTAAAGTATTATGTTGTGCTTGTAATTGTCAAGGCATTGAATTTATAAGCATCTCCATCAAATTTGAAATTCTCCCACTCTCCTAGAACTCCTAAATTATCATGTTGGAAATTGTGTGTGTGTGTGAACGGTGCCATCTAATTTTTCAATCATTTCCTGACATCAATTGATCTCTATCAAGAACTTATCAGGGAGTCTGGAGAAAAAGTGTAAACTTACAGAGAATCTGCTGAATATGATATATGACAAGTGTTTAGGATCATTATAGTATTGAAATAATCTGTTAAGAGTCGTGATTACTATAAGTCTTAAATTTGTTTTTGGGATATCTAAAAACAAACTTCACCAAAGTTTGTTTAATAAATATCAAATTAATGCAACTGGATGACACTGTATAATCCCAACTGTAATCCCCCCTCTCCACTGCTGCTCATATATTTTTAGGGAGATTTTCTGTCTGTGATCTCCTCTGCACTAATTTTCTTCTTTTGGAACCACAAACATAAAATTTATCATTTTCTCAGATACTTATTTACATATTTTTTATGATATCTAAGCATTTCTTTCTATTGGTTTCTGACAGAAAGAGCCTTTTTCTTGCAATATCCCACTTTTAGTTTAAAAAAAAAATCACCAAGACTAGAAACTTGCTCAGCTTACCGTGGTGTTAAAATGGCTCCGCAGATATGCCACAATACCCTGTAAGCTAACCAAAGATATTTTGGAACTTCACTCAATGGCCTTCTCGCATTGCATAAAACCTTGTCATTACAAGCAAAATATGTCAAATGTTTTGTCAAGCTACTACTTACAAGTAACTTTATGCATCCAAAATTTCTTACAATCAGTAACAGAAAAATCCACTGCATAAAATCTTTTGTATATAAGTGTTACTTGTAACTTGTAAGAAATAATTCTTTGTAAGAAAAATTTTGTTAACTTGTAAGAAATTGTGTTAAAAGCATTTCATGTTGTCGCTAGATATTTAATGGTTTGCATTTGAATGGGTTTAAAAATATTCATAAGCAGCAATAGACCTATTTTATGTAAATTTAATAGGCAATAATGGTTATCTGTGTTAATGGAAAAAAATCACAATTTTGGTATGCGCCAATGGACTTGCCTCACTTTCAAAAGCAATGATTTGTTGAAAATGTTGATTTTCTTTGAATGAAATATGAAATGTAGTTTAAATAAAATATTCAATTTTTTGTTATTATTTTACTTATTTATTTTATTTTGACATTTCGTACTTCTTTTGAAAAAAACAAAAAAAAATTTAATTTTATACGAAAAAGTGGATAAAATAAGAAAAAATATTCAATAATAAGTTGCATGCATATAATTATATTTCTTAGTTCAGATGATGCAAATTTTAAAATATTCATAATGAATGGTAGTACATAGGGTAATAAATCCATCATATTTTTATATTTTTCTTTAGAGTGGACTTGTCCCACTTTCAAAATCAACAGCTCATATAACCAAATAAACTAATACATTTTTGCAACAAATTCTTATATATCTAGTTAAATGGGAAGTGCTCTTATTAATACTACAAAATTTCAAGGGTTATTTCATTTTATTTTTTTCAACCTCCACTGACCCAGAATAAAAAATAAAAAAAATGAAGAACAAAACCACTTTATTTGTAGAAGGTACTTATTTTCCACGTAATTGCTTTGTCGATTCAAGCAGATATCATACTGTAACACCTGCCAGCTTTTGTATACTCATGTTGAAGAACATTGCTGCCAAGCCATTCAGCCAACCTTTAATACAGTTAGTCAGTGGTATACAGTGTGGACCTTAAAATTTGAGGAAACTCCTCACTGAGCTCAGAAATCATGAACCAATCGATGTCAGTTGATCCACTTTCTCCACCAAATCGTCAGTCATCCCACACTTTCTCCCTTGACTGCCCTCATCATGAACATTGTCATGTCCTTGTTTAAATTTCCTGCACCATTCAGTCGAAGGATGTGTAATGTGTATCTGTAGCTCGTGAGTAAAGATACACATTACACATCCTTCGACAAATTTCACTTCCCTTCGGTAGAAATCGAATTACTGCTCGTACTTCACAGTTGGCTGGAGACTGGATTGGCGGCATCATGTTTACATGTTTACTGCAGAGTAGCAAATGTCTAAAATAGTTTGCTTAGTAATTAGTATATTAATTAAAATAGCATTGTGCCAAGCTAATTACGAAGTGGTGAGGGAATATACTACTTACTAGGTGTGCACCCTGTCCCTGCTCACATGCTTCCAATTTTTTTTCATGCATTAATGGAAGTTGGAAAAAAAAACACCCTACAAGGGTGTTTTTTCCAACTCCACTAATGCATCTTCATTTTCTATTGAATTATAACATTTGATTTGGTGATAATGACTGATATCAACAATGATACCAATGAAGATAATGGCTTTACATAAACGACAACACGCATTTTAAAGGTATTTGGAGTTTATTAATTAATAAGTGACAACAAACAGAATTTTAAATGTCGTTCATTAAAGAATCAATTAGAAAGAAATTAATGTAATAGATGATTCAAAATTTTAATAAAATGAATATTCATTGCTAGATTTCATTTTGTCCTACCCTCCAAGAGAAGTCTCCACTCCAGTTGCAATTTTATCAACTGAAGATTTTTTCAAGTCGATTGATGAAGGATACCTCAGATGCAATGCTTGATGCAAGCAAAAATATTGCATTTTTCCTTACAGCCAGCATTGTGCATACAAGTTGAAAACTGGCTTTTATGCAGCAGAAACATAACTTTTAACTTATTTTCTTCCGCATTACTTGTAAATGCTCATATTTATGCAACTGCTATTGTTTGAAGACTTAAAACCTTGTAATGGAGTATCAATAAAGTTAAGTCATTTTACTTATATTCTTAACTTGACCCTTATTCCTGAGAGATTTTATTTAAATTTGCATCAAACTTGTCTCTAAACTGTTTCAAAGGACTTTAATAAACTACAACCTTCAGAAAATACCAAGAGTATTCAGACTTGCAAATCACTATTTTAAATTTCTACATATTAATATATTGCATACATATTTTTATAGGAACTCCAACTGATTCCTGAGTAACTGTTTTGTGTACAAACAAACACACACACACAAAAATAAATAAATACAGTACCTGACAGTGTGGATGAGGATTGGAACAGCCTTGTATTTCTCCTTTATTTTCAAATATCTAAAATCAATATAAATTAGTTCTCATAAGGTATGTCAGATGGACATACTGCAAAGATGCCATCTACTTGCCTGCACCCATCTGTACTGTCTCCCCAGTTCCATGCTCTGTTGTACCCAGGCATCAATTACTTCTAATATCTCTTCCACGGTCATCAGTGGCAGAGTCGTGTCGGAACGGGGATGAAAGCACATCACCTTGCACGTTCCTTTGGCTGATCCTGTCCGAAACAGTGGATGTCTGCTCCCTTCTGAAACAACGCCAGATCTGTTTAAGAGTCCATTAGTTTTTTATTACTCCCAATTTGTAGTAATTCACTAACGGGGATCTGGAACATCTTCCACCAGTGCAGGATAATCGTTGTCGAAGAGAAATGTACTGGCATAATCCGGATTTGTCTGACATCATAAAAAAAAAAAAAAAAAAGGATTAGCATGCAAGATATATAAACTTAATTGTACTTCAAGAAATGCAAATAAAGTCAATATTTTTGAAGCCACGTGCGGCATGCTGGAGTTGAGTATAAGCGGATGCCGACCAACATGGCATCTGCTGGTACACACTGGGAAATATGAGAGCTCTTGACTTTACCCTTTACTTGCGACTATGCAAACATGAATCCAGTAGTGGGTGAGAGATTACATATACTTCTTGCAAAGGAAAATCACGAATGAGCGAGAAACGAGAAATCTTGTGGGCGAGAGCAAATTTCTGGCACTCGTAAATATCCAACAGAGTTTGACTTCTATCACAATTTGCCTTTTCTCGCCAAATACTACATGTGCCTCTGAATGAGCAAAAGACTGCTTCTCATATCTTTATATATATATATAGATGAAAGATTTATGTTTTAATATTTTTCAAACTATAGAATTTATGTACGAGGGGGGACCCAAAAATAATGGGGATAATTTTGGAGGGTGTCAGGTTCGTACTATGCATATTTGCCGCTAGATGTCATTAGACGGAAACTTCTGGAATCAGTATGCGAAGCGGCGTCAGCATGTCAAGATTTGTTGGCCTGTAGTGATTTTTTTGAGAGTGCTGTTTTTTGTTTTGTCGAAAACATGATGTCAGATTTTAAAGAGCAATGTGCTGCTGTGAAATTTTGTTTTCTGTTAGGAAAAAGTGGATTGGAAAGTTAAGAAATGATTCAATGTGCTTACAAACAAGATGCCATGAGTAAGGTTGCAACTATGCAGATGTGAGTGAGTGAGAATGTGTGGTGAGAAGGTGTGACGTTTCATGCTCTTGTCTGTGTGGTCATAATAAATGAGAGCGAGAAACATCCTAATCTCTTCTCGCCACATATTCTTTCTTGCTCGCATCTGCATAGTCGCATCCTAAGACAAGGGTTTATGTGTGATTTTCCCACTTTCAAAAAGGAGAAATCTCTTGAAGATCAACCTGGGTCTGGGAGTCCATCCAATGTTCGAACTGACAAAAACATTGAGAAAATTTGCATCTCATCAACAAAGATAGGCATCAAACCATCGACGAACTCGTCGATTTATTGGATTTCACAGAGTTCGATTCAGAGAATTTCGTCACGAACTTAGCATGAAAAGAGTTTCTGCAAAGTTTATTCCACACTTGTTGACTATCAATCAGAAAGGCAATCGCTTGACAACTTGTCAGGCTTAGAAAACAAGTCCGGATCATTTTCCAAATGTTCTTTCAAAGGTGATAACTGGCAATGAAACGTGGTGTTACGGTTACAATCCGGAAACCAAACATCAATCCAGCCAGTGGAAAACACCAGGATCTCCCAGTCCCAAAACAAGACAAGTGAAATCAAATGTGAAAATCATGTTAATCTGTTTTTTTAGGAAAGAAATAGTTAATTCCAAATTCATCCATCCAAGCCAGATTGTCAATCAACATTGTTATTTGAAAGTCCTCAAAAGACTTCCATCATGACCATGCCTTTGCTCACATGGCACTCTCCATGTAGCAGTTTTTGACAAGAAATGGCATGACCCTTCTCCCCCATTCGCCCGATCTCGCACCTTGCGATTTTTTTTTTGTTCCCCAGGACAAATAGGGAGCTCAAAGGGGAGTGATTTCAGACAGTAGAAGAGGGGAAAACAAAAATAATGGAGGTGCTAGGAGGGATTTAGGAACAGAAATTTTATAGGTATTTTGGACAAGTGTATTATGGGTAATAGAGAGTATTTTGAAGGAGATTAAAATATGAAATTGTTAAATACACGATTTTTTCCCCATTATTTTTGGGTCTCCCAGGTATATCTATTTTCTTAGCAAAGAATAATGAAGTCCTTTATCCTTTGCTGTTTCCAGAGCAACATCACATTCTTGGTTTTCTTTTTGTGTATTCATTACGAAGTAATCCTAATAACAAAAGTTTTTCTTTGCTACTACTAAGCGTGGTAGTCGAACCATTTCGATTTTCACTTCCATACAATGCAGTAATTCACTCTTCACTGTGACGTCTCAGCCTTACACTCACCTCTCCATTAGCCCTGACGGCACGAGGACAAAGAGGATTTTTGGCATCGAAAGGAGGAACATGTTTTTCCGGAGGTTTTTCCACTCGACCCTGCCAAGGCCGTTTGGTGCGATGCGGAGAGACCAAAATCCATTCTTCTAACAGCGGGTTGAATCTAACGTGTTGATGTTCTGTAAGCACCAGACACGTTAATTAATAAACTCTAAATAATAAACCAAGGCGCGAACGCAATTCTTCTTACCCGTAGGAATAAACTGCATTTTCTAGACGGACTGGATCGAAATGTTAAATTGTACTACTAACGTGATGAATTTAGGGACAATACGCCTCCTTCCTTACCGTCCAAGGTTACCGGGTATCGACACCAGATGGCGCCGTTCGCACGTAGTGAAAACTAGAGTACAAGATCTAAGAACGTGAAAACGATTAGCAACTGTTAAAAAATTAAAAATTTTCCACGTGACGGATTAAGGTTATTTCGTTGATATTAATGCATTGTGACACGGGCAAAATATATGACGAAACGAAACGAGCCAGTTTCACCCAAGGTACTAAAATATTCTAGGACCTTGAGCTTCATCCGCGTAATTTTGTTGTTGTTGTACTCTCAAAGTTCAAAAGTATGTCATTATTAATATCAGGATACAATCTCGTACAATAATCTGTGTTCGGTAGATATTTTTTGCAAGAGAGATGCAAGCGCAATTAAAAACTAAAGCAATCTTCAGAGACGACGGCAAGACGGATCAAAAGTGTCTTCAAACCTGCAAACAGATGCTAACGTACTGTACATAATTACGAAAAAATATATCGCACTAAGAAACTGCTCGCTGGGCTAAAATTCAATGGCTTGTTCAATTTGTTTTGAATCGAATTGCGACGACGATAATTTTAAAGTGGCATTCATGTACTAGTCAGAGCGTGGCGCTATACCGGTAATTCCACACTACGTTAGGATCGAAATTTTCTCAATGGAGAACACGATTTATTTTCTTCGGAATGGCGTCACCACCTAACTCCATGTCGAAATATCCATGGTGTGAACCGGCCTTCAAGTATAGATCGGCCAAACCTACTCAGTCTGATCGGAGATCGTGGTTATGTCCAATATTTTCGTAATCATTTCTTATCATAGAACATTATTCTTGTCGTCAGTTTCGAATGTTTATGCAAGTTGTTTCAGGATAAGGCCAAGACTCCACTAGCGTAAAAACAGGCTAAAAACCTTCCCCGTAAAAACTTTTAATCACGTGACCTATTTGCGTTTGTGTCTGGATTACAATGGAGGTCCGACTAGCAAAGTTTTTACGGCGACGGTACTATCGACGGTTATATACGCGATATATCGATATAAAGACAATGATTATATTCTACGAGTTTTTTCTGTACTATACAGTAATTACAAATGTAGTAAAAATAATATCTTTACTTTCATATATTAACTTTTATTATCGTATTATTAAGATAATATACAGCACTTATAAGCTTAGCTTTTTTTATTATATACTCCTGTAAATTAACGGATTTTCCTTTGGCCGTCCATATCGCGTGTTTTAGTCATCTATTATTATAATCGGGATACTTCTTGTCGTAGATACACGAATACTTTCGGATATTTTCGATAAATCTTTCCAGATCTATTCTAGAGTAGCTGCGAGAGAACATACACAAAAGCTCGTTTTCCGCCATTTTCGCACCGTGTCACAATGACCTAGATTTCACTGACTTCTGATTGGTGGATGGTACCGTTTTACGGCCGTAAAACGGTATCAACATCAGTATCGAAATGATCGTTCTCCATTTCGGCCAACGTGCGCCCACTATGCAGTAATCTCCATATGAACCAAGGGTGGAGAATAGAATAGAATAGAGTGCGTCCACTTTACCCGAAAACGCGCGATCGAATGTACAATAACATGGCAGCACATATATCTCAAAACGCGCGGCTGACGCCCGCGAAACGCGCGTTCTAAGAAAAATCTATCAACGCGCGTTTAATGCGCGCTTGGCCAGAAGCGCGCGTTTGAGTGTGTATACTTATGCAGAACTCTTGGTTCTTTAAAACGCGCGTTTAAAAACGCCTAATGTGTATACAGCCTTAGGCGGGCTCGTACTTTTTTTTGTGGCGTTGCAGGCATTTGTGAAAAATCACAATAATCGATACTAAAATTATTGTGAAAGGGAATGAATTACCCACGTGAGAAGGGGACAAATGAAAATAACTTGACAATAAGTTTATGTACAAGTAAAATAAATATATACAAAAATTTACAAATTTGTTCGCCAGGTCGCACATACAGACACCCACGAACTCTCCAGGTTCGTCCGTACAACGAGTTTGCTATAGTACAGGTCCTTTAGGTAAAACCCTGACACGTCGGTCTCACGAAAAGAAAACTAAATGTCGGGCAATGTTCATTACTGACAATTACTTTTTACCAACAAAACATTTTCATCACCTGGTAAATATTCCAGCCGATGGAAACAGATTCTTTCATTTCCAGATGGTAATACAAGTCCGTGTAGATTTCGCTTGCATTGCTCCATGCAGTCACTACGAACACCTTAACACACAAAAAACACAAGACAAACCAAGGACCCTTTTCCTTCACCTGGGTGACCTCTCATCCGCCGAAAAAAACCCTGCAGCCAATCCGCAATTCTTTTTTTACCCATTTCCCTCTACCAAAGTGCTACAAACTCTTTATAAAAAAAATTACATATAGCCCAAAACCCGACTATTACCGCTGAAACGGCACACATTACGCCTGACGACTACCAACATACTATATAACCACCAGTACGCGGATACTTTTTTTAAACTCTTTCCGCCCTGTGGGCACTAAGAGGGCCTGTTTTTTTAAGCCCATTATGGGTTCTGCCAGGTCCACAATGGGACGACCGAGTGGTGAGGGACGGGGCCCGACATATCCAGACGGACCATCCTCCGAAAAATTCCTGGGATTTATCGACCCGTCCGGATTCGGTCCCGGGTCCTCCAGAGCGGTAGGCTGGCACCTTGACCATCCGGCCGTCAATATACGGATACTAAAATAATATATGCTAATAACATGCAAATTACTANAATTGCTTTGTCGATTCAAGCAGATATCATACTGTAACACCTGCCAGCTTTTGTATACTCATGTTGAAGAACATTGCTGCCAAGCCATTCAGCCAACCTTTAATACAGTTAGTCAGTGGTATACAGTGTGGACCTTAAAATTTGAGGAAACTCCTCACTGAGCTCAGAAATCATGAACCAATCGATGTCAGTTGATCCACTTTCTCCACCAAATCGTCAGTCATCCCACACTTTCTCCCTTGACTGCCCTCATCATGAACATTGTCATGTCCTTGTTTAAATTTCCTGCACCATTCAGTCGAAGGATGTGTAATGTGTATCTGTAGCTCATGAGTAAAGATACACATTACACATCCTTCGACAAATTTCACTTCCCTTCGGTAGAAATCGAATTACTGCTCGTACTTCACAGTTGGCTGGAGACTGGATTGGCGGCATCATGTTTACATGTTTACTGCAGAGTAGCAAATGTCTAAAATAGTTTGCTTAGTAATTAGTATATTAATTAAAATAGCATTGTGCCAAGCTAATTACGAAGTGGTGAGGGAATATACTACTTACTAGGTGTGCACCCTGTCCCTGCTCACATGCTTCCAATTTTTTTTTCATGCATTAATGGAAGTTGGAAAAAAAAACACCCTACAAGGGTGTTTTTTCCAACTCCACTAATGCATCTTCATTTTCTATTGAATTATAACATTTGATTTGGTGATAATGACTGATATCAACAATGATACCAATGAAGATAATGGCTTTACATAAACGACAACACGCATTTTAAAGGTATTTGGAGTTTATTAATTAATAAGTGACAACAAACAGAATTTTTTAAATGTCGTTCATTAAAGAATCAATTAGAAAGAAATTAATGTAATAGATGATTCAAAATTTTAATAAAATGCATATTCATTGCTAGATTTCATTTTGTCCTACCCTCCAAGAGAAGTCTCCACTCCAGTTGCAATTTTATCAACTGAAGATTTTTTCAAGTCGATTGATGAAGGATACCTCAGATGCAATGCTTGATGCAAGCAAAAATTTTGCATTTTTCCTTACAGCCAGCATTGTGCATACAAGTTGAAAACTGGCTTTTATGCAGCAGAAACATAACTTTTAACTTATTTTCTTCCGCATTACTTGTAAATGCTCATATTTATGCAACTGCTATTGTTTGAAGACTTAACTTTATTGATACTCCATTACAAGGTTTTAAGTCATTTTACTTATATTCTTAACTTGACCCTTATTCCTGAGAGATTTTATTTAAATTTGCATCAAACTTGTCTCTAAACTGTTTCAAAGGACTTTAATAAACTACAACCTTCAGAAAATACCAAGAGTATTCAGACTTGCAAATCACTATTTTAAATTTCTACATATTAATATATTGCATACATATTTTTATAGGAACTCCAACTGATTCCTGAGTAACTGTTTTGTGTACAAACAAACACACACACACAAAAATAAATAAATACAGTACCTGACAGTGTGGATGAGGATTGGAACAGCCTTGTATTTCTCCTTTATTTTCAAATATCTAAAATCAATATAAATTAGTTCTCATAAGGTATGTCAGATGGACATACTGCAAAGATGCCATCTACTTGCCTGCACCCATCTGTACTGTCTCCCCAGTTCCATGCTCTGTTGTACCCAGGCATCAATTACTTCTAATATCTCTTCCACGGTCATCAGTGGCAGAGTCATGTCGGAACGGGGATGAAAGCACATCACCTTGCACGTTCCTTTGGCTGATCCTGTCCGAAACAGTGGATGTCTGCTCCCTTCTGAAACAACGCCAGATCTGTTTAAGAGTCCATTAGTTTTTTATTACTCCCAATTTGTAGTAATTCACTAACGGGGATCTGGAACATCTTCCACCAGTGCAGGATAATCGTTGTCGAAGAGAAATGTACTGGCATAATCCGGATTTGTCTGACATCATAAAAAAAAAAAAAAAAAAGGATTAGCATGCAAGATATATAAACTTAATTGTACTTCAAGAAATGCAAATAAAGTCAATATTTTTGAAGCCACGTGCGGCATGCTGGAGTTGAGTATAAGCGGATGCCGACCAACATGGCATCTGCTGGTACACACTGGGAAATATGAGAGCTCTTGACTTTACCCTTTACTTGCGACTATGCAAACATGAATCCAGTAGTGGGTGAGAGATTACATATACTTCTTGCAAAGGAAAATCACGAATGAGCGAGAAACGAGAAATCTTGTGGGCGAGAGCAAATTTCTGGCACTCGTAAATATCCAACAGAGTTTGACTTCTATCACAATTTGCCTTTTCTCGCCAAATACTACATGTGCCTCTGAATGAGCAAAAGACTGCTTCTCATATCTTTATATATATATATAGATGAAAGATTTATGTTTTAATATTTTTCAAACTATAGAATTTATGTACGAGGGGGGACCCAAAAATAATGGGGATAATTTTGGAGGGTGTCAGGTTTGTACTATGCATATTTGCCGCTAGATGTCATTAGACGGAAACTTCTGGAATCAGTATGCGAAGCGGCGTCAGCATGTCAAGATTTGTTGGCCTGTAGTGATTTTTTTGAGAGTGCTGTTTTTTGTTTTGTCGAAAACATGATGTCAGATTTTAAAGAGCAATGTGCTGCTGTGAAATTTTGTTTTCTGTTAGGAAAAAGTGGATTGGAAAGTTAAGAAATGATTCAATGTGCTTACAAACAAGATGCCATGAGTAAGGTTGCAACTATGCAGATGTGAGTGAGTGAGAATGTGTGGTGAGAAGGTGTGACGTTTCATGCTCTTGTCTGTGTGGTCATAATAAATGAGAGCGAGAAACATCCTAATCTCTTCTCGCCACATATTCTTTCTTGCTCGCATCTGCATAGTCGCATCCTAAGACAAGGGTTTATGTGTGATTTTCCCACTTTCAAAAAGGAGAAATCTCTTGAAGATCAACCTGGGTCTGGGAGTCCATCCAATGTTCGAACTGACAAAAACATTGAGAAAATTTGCATCTCATCAACAAAGATAGGCATCAAACCATCGACGAACTCGTCGATTTATTGGATTTCACAGAGTTCGATTCAGAGAATTTCGTCACGAACTTAGCATGAAAAGAGTTTCTGCAAAGTTTATTCCACACTTGTTGACTATCAATCAGAAAGGCAATCGCTTGACAACTTGTCAGGCTTAGAAAACAAGTCCGGATCATTTTCCAAATGTTCTTTCAAAGGTGATAACTGGCAATGAAACGTGGTGTTACGGTTACAATCCGGAAACCAAACATCAATCCAGCCAGTGGAAAACACCAGGATCTCCCAGTCCCAAAACAAGACAAGTGAAATCAAATGTGAAAATCATGTTAATCTGTTTTTTTAGGAAAGAAATAGTTAATTCCAAATTCATCCATCCAAGCCAGATTGTCAATCAACATTGTTATTTGAAAGTCCTCAAAAGACTTCCATCATGACCATGCCTTTGCTCACATGGCACTCTCCATGTAGCAGTTTTTGACAAGAAATGGCATGACCCTTCTCCCCCATTCGCCCGATCTCGCACCTTGCGATTTTTTTTTTGTTCCCCAGGACAAATAGGGAGCTCAAAGGGGAGTGATTTCAGACAGTAGAAGAGGGGAAAACAAAAATAATGGAGATGCTAGGAGGGATTTAGGAACAGAAATTTTATAGGTATTTTGGACAAGTGTATTATGGGTAATAGAGAGTATTTTGAAGGAGATTAAAATATGAAATTGTTAAATACACGATTTTTTCCCCATTATTTTTGGGTCTCCCAGGTATATCTATTTTCTTAGCAAAGAATAATGAAGTCCTTTATCCTTTGCTGTTTCCAGAGCAACATCACATTCTTGGTTTTCTTTTTGTGTATTCATTACGAAGTAATCCTAATAACAAAAGTTTTTCTTTGCTACTACTAAGCGTGGTAGTCGAACCATTTCGATTTTCACTTCCATACAATGCAGTAATTCACTCTTCACTGTGACGTCTCAGCCTTACACTCACCTCTCCATTAGCCCTGACGGCACGAGGACAAAGAGGATTTTTGGCATCGAAAGGAGGAACATGTTTTTCCGGAGGTTTTTCCACTCGACCCTGCCAAGGCCGTTTGGTGCGATGCGGAGAGACCAAAATCCATTCTTCTAACAGCGGGTTGAATCTAACGTGTTGATGTTCTGTAAGCACCAGACACGTTAATTAATAAACTCTAAATAATAAACCAAGGCGCGAACGCAATTCTTCTTACCCGTAGGAATAAACTGCATTTTCTAGACGGACTGGATCGAAATGTTAAATTGTACTACTAACGTGATGAATTTAGGGACAATACGCCTCCTTCCTTACCGTCCAAGGTTACCGGGTATCGACACCAGATGGCGCCGTTCGCACGTAGTGAAAACTAGAGTACAAGATCTAAGAACGTGAAAACGATTAGCAACTGTTAAAAAATTAAAAATTTTCCACGTGACGGATTAAGGTTATTTCGTTGATATTAATGCATTGTGACACGGGCAAAATATATGACGAAACGAAACGAGCCAGTTTCACCCAAGGTACTAAAATATTCTAGGACCTTGAGCTTCATCCGCGTAATTTTGTTGTTGTTGTACTCTCAAAGTTCAAAAGTATGTCATTATTAATATCAGGATACAATCTCGTACAATAATCTGTGTTCGGTAGATATTTTTTGCAAGAGAGATGCAAGCGCAATTAAAAACTAAAGCAATCTTCAGAGACGACGGCAAGACGGATCAAAAGTGTCTTCAAACCTGCAAACAGATGCTAACGTACTGTACATAATTACGAAAAAATATATCGCACTAAGAAACTGCTCGCTGGGCTAAAATTCAATGGCTTGTTCAATTTGTTTTGAATCGAATTGCGACGACGATAATTTTAAAGTGGCATTCATGTACTAGTCAGAGCGTGGCGCTATACCGGTAATTCCACACTACGTTAGGATCGAAATTTTCTCAATGGAGAACACGATTTATTTTCTTCGGAATGGCGTCACCACCTAACTCCATGTCGAAATATCCATGGTGTGAACCGGCCTTCAAGTATAGATCGGCCAAACCTACTCAGTCTGATCGGAGATCGTGGTTATGTCCAATATTTTCGTAATCATTTCTTATCATAGAACATTATTCTTGTCGTCAGTTTCGAATGTTTATGCAAGTTGTTTCAGGATAAGGCCAAGACTCCACTAGCGTAAAAACAGGCTAAAAACCTTCCCCGTAAAAACTTTTAATCACGTGACCTATTTGCGTTTGTGTCTGGATTACAATGGAGGTCCGACTAGCAAAGTTTTTACGGCGACGGTACTATCGACGGTTATATACGCGATATATCGATATAAAGACAATGATTATATTCTACGAGTTTTTTCTGTACTATACAGTAATTACAAATGTAGTAAAAATAATATCTTTACTTTCATATATTAACTTTTATTATCGTATTATTAAGATAATATACAGCACTTATAAGCTTAGCTTTTTTTATTATATACTCCTGTAAATTAACGGATTTTCCTTTGGCCGTCCATATCGCGTGTTTTAGTCATCTATTATTATAATCGGGATACTTCTTGTCGTAGATACACGAATACTTTCGGATATTTTCGATAAATCTTTCCAGATCTATTCTAGAGTAGCTGCGAGAGAACATACACAAAAGCTCGTTTTCCGCCATTTTCGCACCGTGTCACAATGACCTAGATTTCACTGACTTCTGATTGGTGGATGGTACCGTTTTACGGCCGTAAAACGGTATCAACATCAGTATCGAAATGATCGTTCTCCATTTCGGCCAACGTGCGCCCACTATGCAGTAATCTCCATATGAACCAAGGGTGGAGAATAGAATAGAATAGAGTGCGTCCACTTTACCCGAAAACGCGCGATCGAATGTACAATAACATGGCAGCACATATATCTCAAAACGCGCGGCTGACGCCCGCGAAACGCGCGTTCTAAGAAAAATCTATCAACGCGCGTTTAATGCGCGCTTGGCCAGAAGCGCGCGTTTGAGTGTGTATACTTATGCAGAACTCTTGGTTCTTTAAAACGCGCGTTTAAAAACGCCTAATGTGTACACAGCCTTAGGCGGGCTCGTACTTTTTTTTGTGGCGTTGCAGGCATTTGTGAAAAATCACAATAATCGATACTAAAATTATTGTGAAAGGGAATGAATTACCCACGTGAGAAGGGGACAAATGAAAATAACTTGACAATAAGTTTATGTACAAGTAAAATAAATATATACAAAAATTTACAAATTTGTTCGCCAGGTCGCACATACAGACACCCACGAACTCTCCAGGTTCGTCCGTACAACGAGTTTGCTATAGTACAGGTCCTTTAGGTAAAACCCTGACACGTCGGTCTCACAAAAAGAAAACTAAATGTCGGGCAATGTTCATTACTGACAATTACTTTTTACCAACAAAACATTTTCATCACCTGGTAAATATTCCAGCCGATGGAAACAGATTCTTTCATTTCCAGATGGTAATACAAGTCCGTGTAGATTTTGCTTGCATTGCTCCATGCAGTCACTACGAACACCTTAACACACAAAAAACACAAGACAAACCAAGGACCCTTTTCCTTCACCTGGGTGACCTCTCATCCGCCGAAAAAAACCCTGCAGCCAATCCGCAATTCTTTTTTTACCCATTTCCCTCTACCAAAGTGCTACAAACTCTATAAAAAAAATTACACATAGCCCAAAACCCGACTATTACCGCTGAAACGGCACACATTACGCCTGACGACTACCAACATACTATATAACCACCAGTACGCGGATACTTTTTTTAAACTCTTTCCGCCCTGTGGGCACTAAGAGGGCCTCTTTAATTAAGCCCATTATGGGTTCGGCCAGGTCCACAATGGGACGACCGAGTGGTGAGGGACGGGGCCCGACATATCCAGACGGACCATCCTCCGAAAAATTCCTGGGATTTATCGACCCGTCCGGATTCGGTCCCGGGTCCTCCAGAGCGGTAGGCTGGCACCTTGACCATCCGGCCGTCAATATACGGATACTAAAATAATATATGCTAATAACATGCAAATTACTAATATGTAATTTATTTCTCATCTTTTCACTGATCAAGTGCAGTTTGAACGTTCCTGGAGAATCTAGCTTAAATGGAGTTGCATAATGGCACGAAGCAGAAAACAGGAAAATAAAATTACTTTGCCAGGCCCAGGGGCCTGGCAAAGCAATTTTATTAAGTTGCACACGACTACTACACAGCAACGAAATACCTGTGGAACTAGATACTTTCAATATAAAGATAGGGGAAAATTACTGCAATTTAGTCACCAAAACGAAACACAGCAGAGTAATTAATTAAATTAATGGAAGAAAATTTTAATTAAAAAAAATCTATTAAATTGAAAACTATTTTGAAAATAAAAATCAAAACTAATCTTTAAAATAAAATGCGCAACGCACGATAATACGAAGCTAGATAAGATAACTTTCAAACAGGCATACAGAACTAAAAATTCTCTAAATTTTAAAGAAAATTACATCGAAACAAATAATTTTATTAATTGAAGGTAAGTACACATTTATTCATATTATTTAATTATTCAGAAATAAAAACAAACTACGAAATGTAATTACAAGAATGTAATTAAACGACGCCATTTTTCAACTAATCAACCATAATTTTCTACTTTTTTTTTTAATATTATATTCAGAGAAACTGATAAGATTTATTTAATAAGTGATAATAAGAGGTAAAGTTCACTAATGACGTAAAAAATAACCTTAAAATGAAATATTAATTAAAATTCTTACGCTTATTCACGAACACAACAAATCTAATTTGAATATCTGCCACAGCAGTTATGAATTTTGTAGTAACTTAAAGCCATTTTCCGCGAATAAATCCGTATAGGGTGTACTAAAATCAAAGATATTTTTTGATAACCGATGTTCCATTATTTTGTAAAACTTTCAAAAAATTTAATTAACTGATTTATTTTTAATTATATAGATTCAAAATGAAGAGACATCGCGATATTGTAGCCGTTATTCGTTCCAGCATTAATGGTGACAGCGCGACTACTCTTTGCTGCTTGAAGATCTCTTCCAAATGCATCGTAGTTGTGATAATATTGGGTTTTGTCTTGTTACTAATTTCCACTTTTCTCATCATTTTCGCCACTCAAGGAAAGACGTATCTACCCTCGAAACACGCCATGATTATAATTTTGGACAGTAGTTATGGTATAGCTGCAATAGGTTGCGTAATTTGCTTATCGGCCTGTTGTTTGTATATCGCAGCTATTAATATGGGAAGAGAAGATCGGGACGAAGAAACGTTTATCGAGACAGAAAATGATAATCCATGTCAATCGACTGCTATTAATGCATGATTCATAGAATATTTGATAACGATCTTTGAAACTAAAATGGCGGCTTGACTTATATTCGATTTTTAAAATGTCTTTTCAACTATATTATTATTGTGTGTAAATAAATGTTATTTAATTTTAAAAATAAGTAAATTATATATTAAATTAACTAAATAATAGATAGGTCTTAAATGCCCGAACAATAATTCACGTCAAAATCCTTATACAACGTTGCCACCCATGTTAATCAGAACCGGCAACAATGTAGCCTAGTCAGAACTGGCTTTGTTGCCAGTTGTATAAAACTTTATAAAACCGTGCCTAAATATAGAGCACGAAAAATTTAAATAATGCTAACAAATTATTTAAAATTATATTACATGAAATTTTATATAAAATATACAATTGTTCAATAAAAACGTTTTCTTTTCAAATTCAAAATTCGAATGTTAAGTATCAGAATGGAATTTAAAAATCAAAATATACGAATTAAATATTCATATCTAACTTACGTTTTGCTGTACAATTTTATAAATCCGTTCAATTGCGTGCCATCAGATAATTCTCAAGTTGATAAGAACTTCAAAGTTCCGAATCTGAAGAGGTACGAACCATTCCGCTTAATTAAACACGTCGCTAACAAGAGTTCTTATTTTTCAGCCAAGTCTCGCAGGAAGATGGATTTTCAATTTTCGGCTTTTAATAGACATTTTCACGTTATCGCCCATCGGGTTTCGACTACCACAATTTCTCCAGACGCAATAATGCACATTCGTCATACTCAAAACGACACCACAATAGTCAAAATGGCGAAGTTGGGCATTGAACTATACAGTGGCTGGCTTGTGGGAAATCCTAAATCTTCGGTAATTGGCTTCTTCAATCTTGAGATATTTCAGGGCATCATTTTTACTGAAGAGGAGGTATATTCGGTAGAGCCTTCATCAAATTACTTGCAGGATGCCACAGACTTTGATGCCATCGTATACAGGAGCAGTGACGCATCATCGCCCGTTTGTAGTAATGACACTTGTACAATTTGCGCTAATTCGAAAGCTGTGAATAATCTTAAATCGAAACATAATCGAACAATACACGATGCCATAAACTCTAACAATAGAAGAATATGCAGTGTAGAATTGATCGGGGATTATTCCCTGTACAATTATAATAATCACAATGAGCAGGTTGTGATTAAAGAAATGCTGCAAACAATAATATTTGCAGATGTATTTTTTTCGAGGATAGATTTCAATCGAGATGGCGTTGCAGATAACATAGGCCTGAAATTAGAGAAATTAACACTATTTAAGAATGAAAACGATGCATCGAATCCATTTAGGGATGTCAGAGAGGGGCATTTTGACATGTACGATTTATTGAAGAGAGCAGAGACATACAGTAACAACTACTGCTTGGTGCATTTTCTATTGTTTAAATCTTTTCGAGATAGGAAGAGCGTGATAGCATCTTTTGGAGGACACGAAGATGAAGGAATTTGCATGAATTCTCGAGTAATTGGCCGTTCGAAAAATGTCGTGATTACCACCAGAAAATTCGGTTATTATGCTCGTTCGTTAACAGAATTAACTTTCTCTTTTCTACATGGTGTGGCCCACTTATTTGGTGCACCCCACGATGATCAAGATGCAAAAACTTACTCAAAAACTCGTAAAACGTATCGGTATCTAATGAATCCATACATGGATTCTTTTGCAGAAGGTAGAACAATTCTTTCAAACTCTAGTATAGATTCAATATCTGGCCTGATTCATAAGAGAGGTATTTAAATTTCAATTTATACCAATATAAATCCTGTAAATAGAATTAAATTTGTAAATATTAATACTAAATGATTCTAGGAAATTGGTGCTTGAAACAGGATTCCGGTCCTATATGTGGAAACACAATTACAGAAGAAGGCGAAGAATGCGATTGTGGTACAAATGCCACGTGTAACGCCATCGATCCCAATTGCACTCCTTCCGACGATACTGGAGAAGACAGACCATGCACCATTCGCAGGAGCAAGAATAAATTATGCAGCGCCAGAGAATCCGTCTGCTGTACCGAAAACGGTTTATATGTTAGTAAGAAAGAAAACAAACTGTGCACCAGCAATTATAACGAATGCGTTCTACCAGAATTCTGCAATGGACTCTCGGAGGAGTGTCCCCATTTCGACTTGCCACTCCATAGATCCTTATGTGCTGGAAATTCGCGTTTATGTCATAATGGAATTTGCAATGGAAGCATATGTTGGAGATATAATTTACTGGTAAACAATTCTTTAAAAATTACTTATGGTAATTAAGAAATTAAATGAAAATTTTAAAAAATACTTAGGAATGCGAATGCCAAGAAGAGAGATTTGCATGTCACGTTTGCTGTTTCCATAACGAAATTTGCGACGCATTATATTTTCATGCAAAATCCTTTGAAGTACCTATGTATATCAAGAAATTGGGAGAATATTGCATGCAAGATGCAGGATACTGCAATCAGTAAGTTAACTGTTCTTCATAAACTTTGCACATTTTCATACTGAATGTAACATTTAGTCAAAATTAAACGAACTTCAAGACTGTTTACAATAGAATATCAAGTAGGATCGAAATCCGGATTCAAATTCCATCCGGACACTAATTTAACACGAGTAGTTTGCGAATTGAGGTATTATTTTCCATTTATGATAGTCACCGTTTTAGATCAGGCCCTCCCGTAATTCGCAGAATTAACACCTTATACACGTTTTCAACGCATACAAGTGTTCAATTTTGTACGTGTGTACAAGTACAGTAAACTCTCGATTATCCGGGCTAATGGTGGGAGAGATGGCACGGATAATCCGAACTATAATTATTTATTTCTAAAATACAACATGTATTGATAGATTCGATGTAGATTCACCTTTTTCAAATTTTTCAATTAACGTTAGTTTTTGTTTTATAGTAAGTACGACTTTCTTTCATTATTAGGCATTTTAAGGGTACTTATCTGAAAATTTAAAAAAGCATCTTATTTTATGTAATTTTACACTAAAGTATTTGTGGGAGAGTTATATCGAATTGTAATACGTATTATAGCATGCAACTAAACGAAACTTTGTATAAATGTACTCACTATCGTTTTCTCCTCCGAAAAGAAACGTCCGGCGTGAAAGAAGCGGCCTAACTAAAACCAGTCCAGCAGTGGCGTGCAGTGACGTTTGATGATAGGGAAGCTGTGTTTCTGTAAGAAGCCGACTTCCAGGGGCAGTCAGTCAGTGATTGTCTAGGGTCCATTCGTATTCGTTTGTTCGATAAGCCAGTAAAAACCGTAGACTTCTCTAAATATATGTTTAATTAATAGATTATCTAACGCACTTAATAAATAAGCAAGTTCAATATAATTAACTCTCTTATATTAGATTTAATAGATTCCCTATGCCCTCTAAATGCCGATTCTTGCTTCGATAACACCTACTAATTTAAATATAATAAATCTATTAGCCGTAACTATCATGTTATAATTTTCAATATTTATTTTATATTGTGTACTAATGTTAAATTCTATTCTATTTTGATTTCCAAATTGCTTCAATTTTACGAAAGAATCGATGCGATATTTACGATTTTCGTGTCTTTTGCCAACTTTACCCAAATTATTTAAATCGTCAAAGCCATTCTTATTCCACACACTAATTTCATTTGAAAATAGTAGGCAAGGCCAACAAAACAATTTTTTTATTTTTATGCATCCACAAAGCCATTTTACATCTTCATAAATTTTATCGTGAAAATGTCGAACAAATTCTTTTGTTGACGTATTTATATTTAAATTAGGCATTGGTCTTTCTCTTTTAATAATGTTTTGTTTTTCATTATATGGTCTTAAGCCAAAACTTTTTNACTGGCATAAAGTGGATTTGTCTGACATCATAAAAAAAAAAAAAAAGGATTAGCATGCAAGATATATAAACTTAATTGTACTTCAAGAAATGCAAATAAAGTCAATATTTTTGAAGCCACGTGCGGCATGCTGGAGTTGAGTATAAGCGGATGCCGACCAGCATGGCATCTGCTGGTACACACTGGGAAATATGAGAGCTCTTGACTTTACCCTTTACTTGCGACTATGCAAACATGAATCCAGTAGTGGGTGAGAGATTACATATACTTCTTGCAAAGGAAAATCACGAATGAGCGAGAAACGAGAAATCTTGTGGGCGAGAGCAAATTTCTGGCACTCGTAAATATCCAACAGAGTTTGACTTCTATCACAATTTGCCTTTTCTCGCCAAATACTACATGTGCCTCTGAATGAGCAAAAGACTGCTTCTCATATCTTTATATATATATATAGATGAAAGATTTATGTTTTAATATTTTTCAAACTATAGAATTTATGTACGAGGGGGGACCCAAAAATAATGGGGATAATTTTGGAGGGTGTCAGGTTTGTACTATGCATATTTGCCGCTAGATGTCATTAGACGGAAACTTCTGGAATCAGTATGCGAAGCGGCGTCAGCATGTCAAGATTTGTTGGCCTGTAGTGATTTTTTTGAGAGTGCTGTTTTTTGTTTTGTCGAAAACATGATGTCAGATTTTAAAGAGCAATGTGCTGCTGTGAAATTTTGTTTTCTGTTAGGAAAAAGTGGATTGGAAAGTTAAGAAATGATTCAATGTGCTTACAAACAAGATGCCATGAGTAAGGTTGCAACTATGCAGATGTGAGTGAGTGAGAATGTGTGGTGAGAAGGTGTGACGTTTCATGCTCTTGTCTGTGTGGTCATAATAAATGAGAGCGAGAAACATCCTAATCTCTTCTCGCCACATATTCTTTCTTGCTCGCATCTGCATAGTCGCATCCTAAGACAAGGGTTTATGTGTGATTTTCCCACTTTCAAAAAGGAGAAATCTCTTGAAGATCAACCTGGGTCTGGGAGTCCATCCAATGTTCGAACTGACAAAAACATTGAGAAAATTTGCATCTCATCAACAAAGATAGGCATCAAACCATCGACGAACTCGTCGATTTATTGGATTTCACAGAGTTCGATTCAGAGAATTTCGTCACGAACTTAGCATGAAAAGAGTTTCTGCAAAGTTTATTCCACACTTGTTGACTATCAATCAGAAAGGCAATCGCTTGACAACTTGTCAGGCTTAGAAAACAAGTCCGGATCATTTTCCAAATGTTCTTTCAAAGGTGATAACTGGCAATGAAACGTGGTGTTACGGTTACAATCCGGAAACCAAACATCAATCCAGCCAGTGGAAAACACCAGGATCTCCCAGTCCCAAAACAAGACAAGTGAAATCAAATGTGAAAATCATGTTAATCTGTTTTTTTAGGAAAGAAATAGTTAATTCCAAATTCATCCATCCAAGCCAGATTGTCAATCAACATTGTTATTTGAAAGTCCTCAAAAGACTTCCATCATGACCATGCCTTTGCTCACATGGCACTCTCCATGTAGCAGTTTTTGACAAGAAATGGCATGACCCTTCTCCCCCATTCGCCCGATCTCGCACCTTGCGATTTTTTTTTTGTTCCCCAGGACAAATAGGGAGCTCAAAGGGGAGTGATTTCAGACAGTAGAAGAGGGGAAAACAAAAATAATGGAGATGCTAGGAGGGATTTAGGAACAGAAATTTTATAGGTATTTTGGACAAGTGTATTATGGGTAATAGAGAGTATTTTGAAGGAGATTAAAATATGAAATTGTTAAATACACGATTTTTTCCCCATTATTTTTGGGTCTCCCAGGTATATCTATTTTCTTAGCAAAGAATAATGAAGTCCTTTATCCTTTGCTGTTTCCAGAGCAACATCACATTCTTGGTTTTCTTTTTGTGTATTCATTACGAAGTAATCCTAATAACAAAAGTTTTTCTTTGCTACTACTAAGCGTGGTAGTCGAACCATTTCGATTTTCACTTCCATACAATGCAGTAATTCACTCTTCACTGTGACGTCTCAGCCTTACACTCACCTCTCCATTAGCCCTGACGGCACGAGGACAAAGAGGATTTTTGGCATCGAAAGGAGGAACGTGTTTTTCCGGAGGTTTTTCCACTCGACCCTGCCAAGGCCGTTTGGTGCGATGCGGAGAGACCAAAATCCATTCTTCTAACAGCGGGTTGAATCTAACGTGTTGATGTTCTGTAAGCACCAGACACGTTAATTAATAAACTCTAAATAATAAACCAAGGCGCGAACGCAATTCTTCTTACCCGTAGGAATAAACTGCATTTTCTAGACGGACTGGATCGAAATGTTAAATTGTACTACTAACGTGCTGAATTTAGGGACAATACGCCTCCTTCCTTACCGTCCAAGGTTACCGGGTATCGACACCAGATGGCGCCGTTCGCACGTAGTGAAAACTAGAGTACAAGATCTAAGAACGTGAAAACGATTAGCAACTGTTAAAAAATTAAAAATTTTCCACGTGACGGATTAAGGTTATTTCGTTGATATTAATGCATTGTGACACGGGCAAAATATATGACGAAACGAAACGAGCCAGTTTCACCCAAGGTACTAAAATATTCTAGGACCTTGAGCTTCATCCGCGTAATTTTGTTGTTGTTGTACTCTCAAAGTTCAAAAGTATGTCATTATTAATATCAGGATACAATCTCGTACAATAATCTGTGTTCGGTAGATATTTTTTGCAAGAGAGATGCAAGCGCAATTAAAAACTAAAGCAATCTTCAGAGACGACGGCAAGACGGATCAAAAGTGTCTTCAAACCTGCAAACAGATGCTAACGTACTGTACATAATTACGAAAAAATATATCGCACTAAGAAACTGCTCGCTAGGCTAAAATTCAATGGCTTGTTCAATTTGTTTTGAATCGAATTGCGACGACGATAATTTTAAAGTGGCATTCATGTACTAGTCAGAGCGTGGCGCTATACCGGTAATTCCACACTACGGTAGGATCGAAATTTTCTCAATGGAGAACACGATTTATTTTCTTCGGAATGGCGTCACCACCTAACTCCATGTCGAAATATCCATGGTGTGAACCGGCCTTCAAGTATAGATCGGCCAAACCTACTCAGTCTGATCGGAGATCGTGGTTATGTCCAATATTTTCGTAATCATTTCTTATCATAGAACATTATTCTTGTCGTCAGTTTCGAATGTTTATGCAAGTTGTTTCAGGATAAGGCCAAGACTCCACTAGCGTAAAAACAGGCTAAAAACCTTCGCCGTAAAAACTTTTAATCACGTGACCTATTTGCGTTTGTGTCTGGATTACAATGGAGGTCCGGCTAGCAAAGTTTTTACGGCGACGGTACTATCGACGGTTATATACGCGATATATCGATATAAAGACAATGATTATATTCTACGAGTTTTTTCTGTACTATACAGTAATTACAAATGTAGTAAAAATAATATCTTTACTTTCATATATTAACTTTTATTATCGTATTATTAAGATAATATACAGCACTTATAAGCTTAGCTTTTTTTATTATATACTCCTGTAAATTAACGGATTTTCCTTTGGCCGTCCATATCGCGTGTTTTAGTCATCTATTATTATAATCGGGATACTTCTTGTCGTAGATACACGAATACTTTCGGATATTTTCGATAAATCTTTCCAGATCTATTCTAGAGTAGCTGCGAGAGAACATACACAAAAGCTCGTTTTCCGCCATTTTCGCACCGTGTCACAATGACCTAGATTTCACTGACTTCTGATTGGTGGATGGTACCGTTTTACGGCCGTAAAACGGTATCAACATCAGTATCGAAATGATCGTTCTCCATTTCGGCCAACGTGCGCCCACTATGCAGTAATCTCCATATGAACCAAGGGTGGAGAATAGAATAGAATAGAGTGCGTCCACTTTACCCGAAAACGCGCGATCGAATGTACAATAACATGGCAGCACATATATCTCAAAACGCGCGGCTGACGCCCGCGAAACGCGCGTTCTAAGAAAAATCTATCAACGCGCGTTTAATGCGCGCTTGGCCAGAAGCGCGCGTTTGAGTGTGTATACTTATGCAGAACTCTTGGTTCTTTAAAACGCGCGTTTAAAAACGCCTAATGTGTACACAGCCTTAGGCGGGCTCGTACTTTTTTTTGTGGCGTTGCAGGCATTTGTGAAAAATCACAATAATCGATACTAAAATTATTGTGAAAGGGAATGAATTACCCACGTGAGAAGGGGACAAATGAAAATAACTTGACAATAAGTTTATGTACAAGTAAAATAAATATATACAAAAATTTACAAATTTGTTCGCCAGGTCGCACATACAGACACCCACGAACTCTCCAGGTTCGTCCGTACAACGAGTTTGCTATAGTACAGGTCCTTTAGGTAAAACCCTGACACGTCGGTCTCACGAAAAGAAAACTAAATGTCGGGCAATGTTCATTACTGACAATTACTTTTTACCAACAAAACATTTTCATCACCTGGTAAATATTCCAGCCGATGGAAACAGATTCTTTCATTTCCAGATGGTAATACAAGTCCGTGTAGATTTTGCTTGCATTGCTCCATGCAGTCACTACGAACACCTTAACACACAAAAAACACAAGACAAACCAAGGACCCTTTTCCTTCACCTGGGTGACCTCTCATCCGCCGAAAAAAACCCTGCAGCCAATCCGCAATTCTTTTTTTACCCATTTCCCTCTACCAAAGTGCTACAAACTCTATAAAAAAAATTACACATAGCCCAAAACCCGACTATTACCGCTGAAACGGCACACATTACGCCTGACGACTACCAACATACTATATAACCACCAGTACGCGGATACTTTTTTTAAACTCTTTCCGCCCTGTGGGCACTAAGAGGGCCTCTTTAATTAAGCCCATTATGGGTTCGGCCAGGTCCACAATGGGACGACCGAGTGGTGAGGGACGGGGCCCGACATATCCAGACGGACCATCCTCCGAAAAATTCCTGGGATTTATCGACCCGTCCGGATTCGGTCCCGGGTCCTCCAGAGCGGTAGGCTGGCACCTTGACCATCCGGCCGTCAATATACGGATACTAAAATAATATATGCTAATAACATGCAAATTACTAATATGTAATTTATTTCTCATCTTTTCACTGATCAAGTGCAGTTTGAACGTTCCTGGAGAATCTAGCTTAAATGGAGTTGCATAATGGCACGAAGCAGAAAACAGGAAAATAAAATTACTTTGCCAGGCCCAGGGGCCTGGCAAAGCAATTTTATTAAGTTGCACACGACTACTACACAGCAACGAAATACCTGTGGAACTAGATACTTTCAATATAAAGATAGGGGAAAATTACTGCAATTTAGTCACCAAAACGAAACACAGCAGAGTAATTAATTAAATTAATGGAAGAAAATTTTAATTAAAAAAAATCTATTAAATTGAAAACTATTTTGAAAATAAAAATCAAAACTAATCTTTAAAATAAAATGCGCAACGCACGATAATACGAAGCTAGATAAGATAACTTTCAAACAGGCATACAGAACTAAAAATTCTCTAAATTTTAAAGAAAATTACATCGAAACAAATAATTTTATTAATTGAAGGTAAGTACACATTTATTCATATTATTTAATTATTCAGAAATAAAAACAAACTACGAAATGTAATTACAAGAATGTAATTAAACGACGCCATTTTTCAACTAATCAACCATAATTTTCTACTTTTTTTTTTAATATTATATTCAGAGAAACTGATAAGATTTATTTAATAAGTGATAATAAGAGGTAAAGTTCACTAATGACGTAAAAAATAACCTTAAAATGAAATATTAATTAAAATTCTTACGCTTATTCACGAACACAACAAATCTAATTTGAATATCTGCCACAGCAGTTATGAATTTTGTAGTAACTTAAAGCCATTTTCCGCGAATAAATCCGTATAGGGTGTACTAAAATCAAAGATATTTTTTGATAACCGATGTTCCATTATTTTGTAAAACTTTCAAAAAATTTAACTAACTGATTTATTTTTAATTATATAGATTCAAAATGAAGAGACATCGCGATATTGTAGCCGTTATTCGTTCCAGCATTAATGGTGACAGCGCGACTACTCTTTGCTGCTTGAAGATCTCTTCCAAATGCATCGTAGTTGTGATAATATTGGGTTTTGTCTTGTTACTAATTTCCACTTTTCTCATCATTTTCGCCACTCAAGGAAAGACGTATCTACCCTCGAAACACGCCATGATTATAATTTTGGACAGTAGTTATGGTATAGCTGCAATAGGTTGCGTAATTTGCTTATCGGCCTGTTGTTTGTATATCGCAGCTATTAATATGGGAAGAGAAGATCGGGACGAAGAAACGTTTATCGAGACAGAAAATGATAATCCATGTCAATCGACTGCTATTAATGCATGATTCATAGAATATTTGATAACGATCTTTGAAACTAAAATGGCGGCTTGACTTATATTCGATTTTTAAAATGTCTTTTCAACTATATTATTATTGTGTGTAAATAAATGTTATTTAATTTTAAAAATAAGTAAATTATACATTAAATTAACTAAATAATAGATAGGTCTTAAATGCCCGAACAATAATTCACGTCAAAATCCTTATACAACGTTGCCACCCATGTTAATCAGAACCGGCAACAATGTAGCCTAGTCAGAACTGGCTATGTTGCCAGTTGTATAAAACTTTATAAAACCGTGCCTAAATATAGAGCACGAAAAATTTAAATAATGCTAACAAATTATTTAAAATTATATTACATGAAATTTTATATAAAATATACAATTGTTCAATAAAAACGTTTTCTTTTCAAATTCAAAATTCGAATGTTAAGTATCAGAATGGAATTTAAAAATCAAAATATACGAATTAAATATTCATATCTAACTTACGTTTTGCTGTACAATTTTATAAATCCGTTCAATTGCGTGCCATCAGATAATTCTCAAGTTGATAAGAACTTCAAAGTTCCGAATCTGAAGAGGTACGAACCATTCCGCTTAATTAAACACGTCGCTAACAAGAGTTCTTATTTTTCAGCCAAGTCTCGCAGGAAGATGGATTTTCAATTTTCGGCTTTTAATAGACATTTTCACGTTATCGCCCATCGGGTTTCGACTACCACAATTTCTCCAGACGCAATAATGCACATTCGTCATACTCAAAACGACACCACAATAGTCAAAATGGCGAAGTTGGGCATTGAACTATACAGTGGCTGGCTTGTGGGAAATCCTAAATCTTCGGTAATTGGCTTCTTCAATCTTGAGATATTTCAGGGCATCATTTTTACTGAAGAGGAGGTATATTCGGTAGAGCCTTCATCAAATTACTTGCAGGATGCCACAGACTTTGATGCCATCGTATACAGGAGCAGTGACGCATCATCGCCCGTTTGTAGTAATGACACTTGTACAATTTGCGCTAATTCGAAAGCTGTGAATAATCTTAAATCGAAACATAATCGAACAATACACGATGCCATAAACTCTAACAATAGAAGAATATGCAGTGTAGAATTGATCGGNCCAAATATCTAGCGGGCAGGCTGCTAACAGCCCAGAACCGGTCCTGGATAGAATTGGATGCGGTATACGTGTAGCATCCACCCGAGGTCCTAAGTTTCCACCGGCTAAACCGGGTGAGGTTGGTGCTCTGTAAAGCGCATGCGCGAATCTGGCATTTTGGATGCTGACAATCAGTGCTTCCATTCCACCACTAATATTCGAATATACAATAGCGATCTTATTTTTTTTTCACGTATAGTATAGAAATTTCTAATATGATACATTGTGCAGTTATAATAAAATATTGTGCGATTATTTTCATATAATTAAAATTAATATGTATTTATTTTTTAGAAAATACAAGGAAAGCAGCGCATCCACCGCTTCCAATGAGGGCATGCCACTGCAGTCCAGCTGACTTCAGATACCCCCACCATCTGCTTCAAACATTTAAATACGAACACGTGCACACTTATAGGAATGCGTAAACGCGAAAGCGCGCAACTATTTAAAAAATACATACACATATAATTATTTTTTTTAAAATTAAATTCATGCACGGATAATCCGCAAACCGGATAATCGGCAGTTTACTGTATATACAAAGTGTCCAGTATAATCACGGTATCGCTACCACACACAACTAAATGAGACATTCAGTCTGTTTCTCCTTGATCTCTCGTTGAAAAACGTGAAAACATGTCTTCCGTCTTTACAGAGACGGAATCTGCATCAAATTTACGTACAATTTATTCGAAGCATCCTCTCAGCACTTTTTGACAACGTACTTTATAATACTCGCCATCTTAGTCGTATTTTGTATGCTGTTGAAGATATCTTTCTATGTGACAGAAGTAACGACGAGCCGTGCCATTAGGAACTTCTTGTCTATGAAACTGGGAAAAACCGAAGATCCAGAGGTTCGTTTGAACATGTTGTTTCCTACAGTTCCTTCGTACATCATCCAGATGATGATGATGAAATTAGGAAATGAAGATTTGGCGGTGACTTCTTTGATAGCTAGTGGAATTCCAATGAGAATCGAATTTAACAAACCAATATTTATTCCAAATGTTAAAAATTATCATTTGATCGATAGCGCAGGTGATTCTCCCTGCGACAATATCGAATACAAACGATTGAATAAAGCGCTTTCTCTTCTATTGATAGAAGAAATACCTTTTTAAAATTAAAATGCTATTTTGAAATTTTTAATTAGAAGTTTGTCGATAAATCCAGTCCTTCCATCTCTTCCGTCCATATTGATCTATTAGATCAATATGGACGGAATTTTCTTGATCTGTTCGTAGAACTTTCTTCGTACTCTTCCATCTGCATTCGTTCCTTACGTCTAAACTGCTTCAAGATTCATTGAATTCTTCACACGTTTATACAGAATTCGTGGTTAACAAAATTTAAAAAAAAGGGAAAGAAAAATACAGTAGAGCGTCGATTATCCGAATCAATTGGGGACTGGGATTGTTCGGAAGATCGATGTNGCGTCGATTATCCGAATCAATTGGGGACTAGGGTTGTTCGGAAGATCGATGTTTCGGATAATCGATTATGTGCAAAAAATATATTAATTTATCCCATCTTGACATTTTTCTCCGTTGCGTGTCGCTTCGCGTTGAATTTTCGTCGATGTTAAGCCTAACGAAGACTATTGTATCGTTAAAAATTATTTTTTTATTTTGTACGAATAAAATAAATATATTGAAAAATATAAAAACAATAAAAAATTATACTTCAGATGTTAATTTAGTATCAAAAACGTAAAATATTTGAGTAGCCCAAGACATAGCCAAAAATTGCAGCGCCACAGCACTGGCGAAAATTTAAATTTGCTGACTGGAATTCTTTCGGATGATTGACGTTTCAGATGATTGACTTTCGGATAATCGACGCTCTACTGTATTCCAATAATAATTTAATTTCTATAATTTTTTTCCATTATTTTACACGTCTCCAATTGTGCTTTCAGAACCACGTGTTAGCACATCACTGTAGAAAATCCATGTTTCAATCCTGTCCAAATTGCACAATATTTCATGGGCAGTATAAGTCACGGCAGCCAATCATGGAAATAATTAGATAGCCTCGTATTCTACATTACGCTGGTGCCTTCACAGTTTTAATATTAAAATACAGGCAATGATGTGTAATAATGTTATGTAATATAAACATATTAATGTAAAATAGTGTTAATTATAGAATGTACAGTACATTTTATTACATGCAAAAGATAGTTTCGTATAAATATATAAAATTACTCATTAAAATCAGCTACATTTATAGTGTACTTCTGATAAACTTCTCAATCTGTGGGCAGCCTAAATATAAAATGGAGTATATATCAACGAATCGTTAATCATAAGTTAAAATGCAATGTTGTACGATCTACCTGTTCGGGTGTTAAATCTCTTTGAGACTGACACAGCATCTCGTATGCAACAGTAAATTTCTTTACACTAGCGGAACGAAGTAGGGGAGGGAAGTAGTGAGCGTGTAACTGCCAATAATTGGCACGCATATGATCGTTACCAGTAGGAGCACCTGCAATGCGAGTACGAAAAGTTTGAGCGTCCGATCGACAAATTAAAAGATAAATGCTATAACGGAAGAAACTCACCATGCCATCCCATGGAATAGGGAAATGACGTCTTAAACAGATTATCGTATTTGGTCAAATGCCGCTTCATTATTTCAGCAAGAGCTGAAAGTGAAACAAACGAAAAACATTCAGTGCTTTTTGGGGCGAATTTTACGCGCGTGATATTAACCTTACAATATTTTTCTTCGTTGTTCAGATCAGCCAATTTTGTTACGTGCCTCTTTGGTAAAAGAAGCGTTTCGTAAGGCCAAACTGCCCAAAATGGCACCAACACCACCCAATGTTTATTCTCCAGAATGATTCTTTCCTGTAGTTAAATTGTTTAATTAATAAGAATAGAAAAATAATTTAATTTTGAACAATACTCGAGTTTTGCATTCACTTTACGCTTTGATTCTTCGTGAAGATATTCCAGAAGCATCTGCGTGCCATGTTTTATGTAATAATTCTTCTGTGTTTTGTCTTCTTTTGAAGGAATGTTGGGAAGAAACGAACTTGCCCATATCTACGCAATTCATTTAATTTTTTCATGGATAAATTAAAATTTATATTTATATGAAAGTATATCAAGTTATTACAAAATAAACTTTTCCTTTACAATTACCTGACAGTGTGGATGAGGATTGGAGCAACCTTGTATTTCTCCTTTGTTCTCAAATATCTATAATTAGTATATCTTAAGAAACGTAATTTTAAGTTTAAATTGGTAAACTGTAAACACAGATGTACTCTTACCTGTACCCATTTGTATTGTCTCCCCAATTCTACACTCTGTTGTACCCAATCCTCAATTACTTTGGATATCTCGTCTACCGTCATCAATGGTAGAGTCACGTCAGAATGAGGATGGAAACACATGACTTTGCACTTTCCTCTCGCAGACTCCATTCGAAATAGCGGATGCTCATTCTCCTCTGGAATACAGAATGAGTTTAGAGTTCGATTTTAATAATATTACGAACAGTTTTACTAAAAACTCTACTTACGAGGATTAGGAACATCTTCCACTAGTGCAGGATAATCGTTGTCGAAGAGAAATGTACTCGTATAATCGGGATTACTCTGAGGTCATAAAAAACACGAATTAATGTAGGTCTGCAGTGCAAAACCAATATTGTTCTCAAGAATTAAGATCATTACAGTATAAAACTTTTTCTATATTCTGTGGCAAACAATGAAAAAAACGACAAGTTTCTCACAGTTCCGTGCTCTATTTCAATATAATTGACATCATAAACTAACTCCACTTTTGAACTTAAAGATATAATTATAAATGATTGACTTTCTTACTAACATTAGTGAACAACACATTCCACATGTTGTATTCTTGATATATAGCCTATATATTCCAACTACAGTGTACTGTACAGTACACGTGGAATATGTTTGGAAAACAGAATACTCTGTCTTCGTCCGTATTCCTACGTCAAATCGGAAGCAGAGTCGATTAGAATTGTTGTATTAGATCGAAATCAAGTATTCAATTCTATGATGCAGATAAATTGCGTATAAGTGAGCCATAACTAAGGCAACTTACAGTGAAACAATAGTGGGATATATTGAAATCGGTGATCTCAAGAGACTTATGGTAAACGCTTCACTAAAAATCAAAATTTTCGAGGACTTTAATTCTAATGAGTAGCTCTACAACGACAGCTGGGTGGACGAAACGATAAAGCCCGAATTATCCGATTTCATGTTTAGATCCTCAAAGCTTTCGCCCTCAGTGACCTGGTGGATTAAACCATTGAACACTAGTAGTTGGTCTGTTTTGTGATGACCAAAGGACTGGTCACAAGTTTTCCGGTATTTTTTCACGTATGCGATATCTAAACGGGAGCCTGCTTTCACAGAAAGTCCTCCCAGAAGGCACATCTCTTGGCAAATCGCTCTCGTGTTGCGTTGCTTTATCTCACAATCATAAAATTTTCAATGATGATTTTACTAATAAATCGGTTTCGTCCGACTGTCAGTTCCAGGTCTAAGCAAGGCTCTTTTAGTGCAGCGGTCTGCAACCTTTCTGACCTCACGAACCACTAAGCTCACAATTTTGAATTTCGCGGACCACTATCATGTATTTTTTAAACGATACAAAATCTGTAGAATAATGATCGTAAAAGTTCAATTTTACTATATTAATATGAAACTCACTTGTTTAATTATAACAAATTAATGCAAGCCTAAAGTTTATAGCTGCTTGTTTGAAATAAGTTTATGGATTCTTAGCGCTTTTCCACAAAGGACGACAATCGCGCTCACAACATTGTTTATTCTTCATTATTTATTGATAACAGTCACTTCATATTTGGTTTTAGATTCGAGTAAAAAACTCACAATGAGTGAAAAAAACCAACCAAGCATTTTGCATTTCTTTCATAATAGTTCGCGTAAGCTTCAGTTGATTGATCAATGTCCAAATTTCTCCACAGACCACCCCAAATTTTCTCGCGGACCATCAATGCTGACCGCTGTTTTCTAAAGTTTGTCATCCATTCTCTAAACTTACCTCGCCATTTTCTCTAGTGGCACCCGGACAAAGAGGATTATTAGCATCGAAAGGTGGAATGTGCCTTTCCACGGAATCCTCTACCTGCCCTTTCCAAGGTCGTTTGATGCGATGAGGAGAAACTAACATCCATTCTTCCAACAGAGGATTAAATCTCATGTGTTGGTGCTCTAAACGAATTTCAAAATCTTAATGTTCGATAAACATACGAGACGATTATTCCTTCCTTACCTGAAGGAATAAAATCCATTTGTCTGTTTTTTAAATTAAACACTTGTAATCACAATTCTATGATGTAATTATTTACGTACAACTAGCAGATAACGGAATTATACGAGTATTATCGACAATTATCTTTTGCATCACCAGATGACGAAATAAGNTGGTAACACAGCAAGCAGTACGATTTTATAAACAAGACATAGTCTTGTTGACAATTATTTTTTTTAAGGTAATATTGTTATTTTACAACAACTTTTGTTAGACATTTAATAAAACAAATTTCAATATTTTAAATTTATAAACAAACTGTTCAAACACAACAATAAATTTTAGTTTTTCTAGAAAGAGAAACTAAAATTTATTGTTGTGTATTAAATATTTTTTATTAATAAAAATTTAAGATTTGTTTTAGTTTTTCACATTATTTAGTTTTGTTTTATTTATTGTTTTATATTTTTTGTGCGCTCTATTTCTAGTGTGAGAAAGGGGGCCCGTAAGAAGAAAATGTCTAGGGCCCCAAAGTGGGTTAATCCGGCCCTGATTAAACCATTGAACACTAGTAGTTGGTCTGTTTTGTGCTGACCAAAGGACTGGTCACAAGTTTTCCGGTATTTTTTCACGTATGCTATATCTAAACGGGAGCCTGCTTTCACAGAAAGTCCTCCCAGAAGGCACATCTCTTGGCAAATAGCTCTCGTGTTGCGTTGCATTATCTCACAATCATAAAATTTTCAATGATGATTTTACTAATAAATCGGTTTCGTCCGACTGTCAGTCCCGGGTCTAAGGAAGGCTCTTTTAGTGCAGCAGTCTGCAACCTTTCTGACCTCACGAACTACTAAGCTCACAATTTTGAATTTCGCGGACCACTGTCATGTATTTTTTAAACGATACAAAATCTGTAGACTAATGATCATAAAAGTTCAATTTTACTATATTAATATGAAACTCACTTGTTTAATTATAACAAATTAATGCAAGCCTAAAGTTCATAGCTGCTTGTTTGAAATAAGTTTATGGATTCTTAGAGCTTTTCCACAAAGGACGACAATCGCACTCACAACATTGTTTATTGTTCATTATTTATTGATAACAGTTACTTCGTATTTGGTTTTAGATTCGAATAAAAAACTCACAATGAGCGTGGAAAAAACCAACCAAGCATTTTGCATTTCTTTCATAATACTTCGCGTATGCTTCGGTTGATTGATCAATGTCCAAATTTCTCCACAGACCACCCCAAATTTTCTCGCGGACCATCAATGCTGACCGCTGTTTTCTAAAGTTTGTCATCCATTCTCTAAACTTACCTCGCCATTTTCTCTAGTGGCACCCGGACAAAGAGGATTATTAGCATCGAAAGGTGGAATGTGCCTTTCCACGGAATCCTCTACCTGCCCTTTCCAAGGTCGTTTGATGCGATGAGGAGAAACTAACATCCATTCTTCCAACAGAGGATTAAATCTCATGTGTTGGTGCTCTAAACGAATTTCAAAATCTTAATGTTCGATAAACATACGAGACGATTATTCCTTCCTTACCTGAAGGAATAAAATCCATTTGTCTGTTTTTTAAATTAAACACTTGTAATCACAATTCTATGATGTAATTATTTACGTACAACTAGCAGATAACGGAATTATACGAGTATTATCGACAATTATCTTTTGCATCACCAGATGACGAAATAAGGCATAATTTTAATCCTTTAGCTTATAT